>NW_028125007.1:0-123608 GCF_965194825.1 Balaenoptera physalus | reverse complement strand
AGAGATAATTTGAAACCCTTGTTGTATGCATCACCCCACCTCACCTTTCCCGTTAAGCAGCCATAGTGTGTTTTCTAAACTTGTGACTCTATTCTGTTTTGTAATTCAGTTCAAGGGTAGCGGTTTTTACATTCCCTCTATAAGTCATATCTTATGATAAGTGTCTTTTTCTGTGTGACTTATTTCACTTAGTATCGTCGTACCTAAATCCAATCATCATGCTGCTACTAGCCTTATGACGTTGATTTCATGGCTGAGTGATATTCCATTGTACATAAGGACCACAACTTCTTTTTCCATTTTTCTCTTTCCTGGGATATTTAAGGTGTAACGAAGTGGAGATTCTTGTCAACAGAGCAGCCCTAAACTTTGGGGTGCCTGTGTCTTGCTGATTTTTAGTTTTCCCAATTTATACGCCCATGAGTGGATGTGCCCTATGCTCCCTAAGCTCAGTTTTTTAGATGTTTCAGGACACACCGTGCACTTCTCCAGAGTGGCTGTTGGCAATTTACATCCCGCCCATCAGCGTAGCCAGGCTCCCGTTTCTCCATGGCCTGTCCTGCATTTCTGCTTTTGACACTTTATTCAGCATGGCCCTTTTGACCGATGGGAAGCGAGACTTCTTTGTAGCGCTGATTTGCCTTTCCAGGTTGCTTGGTTGGCCAAAAAGGGCGTATGCGTTTTTTCCTGAATATATTCAGGAAAAAACGCATACGCCCTTTTTGGCCAAGGGCATCATTGTCGAGGTTTTGCCGCTTTTCCTGTGCTTTAAAGGCGATTCGAATCTCCCTCCTGAAATCTGTTTCCTGCAATTCTGCCTTGCTTTCAAATCCTCTTCGTTGCCTTCCATCAATATATTTGTGGACGAGAGTCATCATTTATAAGTCTGCAGGTTTGTGAATTGCAGTGCCCCTGAGCTCCATTTTTCAACTCGCTTTCTTGGGAGCTGGCCGCAAGAGCGCAGGATTGCTTCAGGCCCTATTCTGGTCCCAGGCGGCAGGCTGAGCCTGTGGTTAATTCTTCTTCCTGAGGGGAAAATAGAGTGACCTGTGCCTGTCCCAACACCTAGAGCTAGTCTCTCATTGGTTCCCCCTCTTCCCGTTCATCCTCAGGACAAATTGCAACCTGTACGGAACAGGAGGTTAAAGGTGCTGATTCTCCAAGGAGGGAGATTGCTAGTAAAGCGGCTGGAATGGCGAACCCGAGCACAAGGAGATGAGAAATGAGGTGCGTTTTAGAAACCTTTCCCGATCACACGGTGTACCATCTTCTGGGTTTCTCATGCATGTTTTCGATGTAGGAAGATGCCCTTGAACCTGGAGATTTGGGACCCATGGGATGGGTACCACGCAGTATTACTTTAAAGGGTCTGCGTTTGCTCACCCAACCTCACCAAACCTCTCAGCCCCAAGAGTGTCCACCCTTATGTCTCAATCAGCTGTGGGTCTAGATATGGTCAATCCAGGTGGCATTACAGCCGCTGAACGAATTTTGTAAGAATTTCTCTCTCTTTCACTGTCTTTGTTTCACGGGTTTTTAAAAGTAATTGATTTTTATAATGGGGTTTACCTGCTTTTCACTGCTGTGATTTTGCCGCTTTACACCCACTTGACTCACTTACAGAGAGATATCAATGCATAGGTTTCAAGATTCTTACTAGTCAGATATATTCTTGGGCGGTGAATTGGGGGTGTTGAGTCCAATTCATTGAGGAAGGAGTAGGGCTTGTCTATTACATATTGGGTTTATGGAACGGTATCTGAGATAATTTGAAACCCTTGTTGTATGCATCACCCCACCTCACCTTTCCCGTTAAGCAGCCATAGTGTGTTTTCTAAACGTGTGACTCTATTCTGTTTTGTAATTCAGTTCAAGGGTAGCGGTTTTTACATTCCCTCTATAAGTCATATCTTATGATAAGTGTCTTTTTCTGTGTGACTTATTTCACTTAGAATCGTCGTACCTAAATCCACTCATCATGCTGCTACTAGCCTTATGACGTTGATTTCATGGCTGAGTGATATTCCATTGTACATAAGGACCACAACTTCTTTATCCATTTTTCTCTTTCCTGGGATATTTAAGGTGTAACGAAGTGGAGATTCTTGTTAACAGAGCAGCCCTAAACTTTGGGGTGCCTGTGTCTTGCTGATTTTTAGTTTTCCCAATTTATACGCCCATGAGTGGATGTGCCCTATGCTCCCTAAGCTGAGTTTTTTAGATGTTTCAGGACACACCGTGCACTTCTCCAGAGTGGCTGTTGGCAATTTACATCCCGGCCATCAGCGTAGCCAGGCTCCCGTTTCTCCATGGCCTGTCCTGCATTTCTGGTTTTGACACTTTATTCAGCATGGCCCTTTTGACCGATGGGAAGCGAGACTTCTTTGTAGCGCTGATTTGCCTTTCCAGGTTGCTTGGTTGGCCAAAAAGGGCGTATGCGTTTTTTCCTGAATATATTCAGGAAAAAACGCATACGCCCTTTTTGGCCAAGGGCATCATTGTCGAGGTTTTGCCGCTTTTCCTGTGCTGTAAAGGCGATTCGAATCTCCCTCCTGAAATCTGTTTCCTGCAATTCTGCCTTGCTTTCAAATCCTCTTCGTTGCCTTCCCTCAATATATTTGTGGAAGAGAGTCATCATTTATAAGTCTGCAGGTTTGTGAATTGCAGTGCCCCTGAGCTCCATTTTTCAATCGCTTTCTTGGGCGCTGGCCGCAAAAGCGCAGGATTGCTTCAGGCCCTATTCTGGTCCCAGGCGGCAGGCTGAGCCTGTGGTTAATTCTTCTTCCTGATGGGAAAATAGAGTGACCTCTGCCTGTCCCAACACCTAGAGCTAGTCTCTCATTGGTTCCCCCTCTTCCCTTTCATCCTCAGGACAAATTGCAAGCTGTACGGAACAGGAGGTTAAAGGTGCTGATTCTCCAAGGAGGGAGATTGCTAGTAAAGCGGCTGGAATGGCGAACCCAAGCACAAGGAGATGAGAAATGAGGTGCGTCTTAGAAACCTTTCCCGATCACACGGTGTACCATCTTCTGGGTTTCTCATGAATGTTTTCGATGTAGGAAGATGCCCTTGAACCTGGAGATTTGGGACCCATGGGATGGGTACCACGCAGTATTACTTTATAGGGTCTGCGTTTGCTCACCCAACCTCACCAAACCTCTCAGCCCCAAGAGTGTCCACCCTTATGTCTCAATCAGCTGTGGGTCTAGATATGGTCAATCCAGGTGGCATCACAGCCCCTGAACGAATTTTGTAAGAATTTCTCTCTCTTTCACTGTCTTTGTTTCACGGGTTTTTAAAAGTAATTGATTTTTATAATGGGGTTTACCTGCTTTTCACTGCTGTGATTTTGCCGCTTTACACCCACTTGACTCACTTACAGAGAGATATCAATGCATAGGTTTCAAGATTCTTACTAGTCAGATATATTCTTGGGCGCTGAATAGGGGGTGTTGAGTCCAATTCTTTGAGGAAGGAGTAGGGCTTGTCTATTACATATTGGGTTTATGGAACGGTATCTGAGATAATTTGAAACCCTTGTTGTATGCATCACCCCACCTCACCTTTCCCGTTAAGCAGCCATAGTGTGTTTTCTAAACGTGTGACTCTATTCTGTTTTGTAATTCAGTTCAAGGGTAGCGGTTTTTAAATTCCCTCTATAAGTCATATCTTATGATAAGTGTCTTTTTCTGTGTGACTTATTTCACTTAGAATCGTCGTACCTAAATCCAATCATCATGCTGCTACTAGCCTTATGACGTTGATTTCATGGCTGAGTGATATTCCATTGTACATAAGGACCACAACTTCTTTATCCATTTTTCTCTTTCCTGGGATATTTAAGGTGTAACGAAGTGGAGATTCTTGTCAACAGAGCAGCCCTAAACTTTGGGGTGCCTGTGTCTTGCTGATTTTTAGTTTTCCCAATTTATACGCCCATGAGTGGATGTGCCCTATGCTCCCTAAGCTGAGTTTTTTAGATGTTTCAGGACACACCGTGCACTTCTCCAGAGTGGCTGTTGGCAATTTACATCCCGCCCATCAGCGTAGCCAGGCTCCCGTTTCTCCATGGCCTGCCCTGCATTTCTGGTTTTGACACTTTATTCAGCATGGCCCTTTTGACCGATGGGAAGCGAGACTTCTTTGTAGCGCTGATTTGCCTTTCCAGGTTGCTTGGTTGGCCAAAAAGGGCGTATGCGTTTTTTCCTGAATATATTCAGGAAAAAACGCATACGCCCTTTTTGGCCAAGGGCATCATTGTCGAGGTTTTGCCGCTTTTCCTGTGCTTTAAAGGCGATTCGAATCTCCCTCCTGAAATCTGTTTCCTGCAATTCTGCCTTGCTTTCAAATCCTCTTCGTTGCCTTCCCTCAATATATTTGTGGACGAGAGTCATCATTTATATGTCTGCAGGTTTGTGAATTGCAGTGTCCCTGAGCTCCATTTTTCAACTCGCTTTCTTGGGAGCTGGCCGCAAAAGCGCAGGATTGCTTCAGGCCCTATTCTGGTCCCAGGCGGCAGGCTGAGCCTGTGGTTAATTCTTCTTCTTGAGGGGAAAATAGAGTGACCTGTGCCTGTCCCAACACCTAGAGCTAGTCTCTCATTGGTTCCCCCTCTTCCCGTTCATCCTCAGGACAAATTGCAACCTGTACGGAACAGGAGGTTAAAGGTGCTGATTCTCCAAGGAGGGAGATTGCTAGTAAAGCGGCTGGAATGGCGAACCCAAGCACAAGGAGATGAGAAATGAGGTGCGTTTTAGAAACCTTTCCCGATCACACGGTGTACCATCTTCTGGGTTTCTCATGAATGTTTTCGATGTAGGAAGATGCCCTTGAACCTGGAGATTTGGGACCCATGGGATGGGTACCACGCAGTATTACTTTATAGGGTCTGCGTTTGCTCACCCAACCTCACCAAACCTCTCAGCCCCAAGAGTGTCCACCCTTATGTCTCAATCAGCTGTGGGTCTAGATATGGTCAATCCAGGTGGCATCACAGCCCCTGAACGAATTTTGTAAGAATTTCTCTCTCTTTCACTGTCTTTGTTTCACGGGTTTTTAAAAGTAATTGATTTTTATAATGGGGTTTACCTGCTTTTCACTGCTGTGATTTTGCCGCTTTACACCCACTTGACTCACTTACAGAGAGATATCAATGCATAGGTTTCAAGATTCTTACTAGTCAGATATATTCTTGGGCGCTGAATAGGGGGTGTTGAGTCCAATTCTTTGAGGAAGGAGTAGGGCTTGTCTATTACATATTGGGTTTATGGAACGGTATGTGAGATAATTTGAAACCCTTGTTGTATGCATCACCCCACCTCACCTTTCCCGTTAAGCAGCCATAGTGTGTTTTCTAAACGTGTGACTCTATTCTGTTTTGTAATTCAGTTCAAGGGTAGCGGTTTTTACATTCCCTCTATAAGTCATATCTTATGATAAGTGTCTTTTTCTGTGTGACTTATTTCACTTATAATCGTCGTACCTAAATCCAATCATCATGCTGCTACTAGCCTTATGACGTTGATTTCATGGCTGAGTGATATTCCATTGTACATAAGGACCACAACTTCTTTATCCATTTTTCTCTTTCCTGGGATATTTAAGGTGTAACGAAGTGGAGATTCTTGTCAACAGAGCAGCCCTAAACTTTGGGGTGCCTGTGTCTTGCTGATTTTTAGTTTTCCCAATTTATACGCCCATGAGTGGATGTGCCCTATGCTCCCTAAGCTGAGTTTTTTAGATGTTTCAGGACACACCGTGCACTTCTCCAGAGTGGCTGTTGGCAATTTACATCCCGCCCATCAGCGTAGCCAGGCTCCCGTTTCTCCATGGCCTGTCCTGCATTTCTGGTTTTGACACTTTATTCAGCATGGCCCTTTTGACCGATGGGAAGCGAGACTTCTTTGTAGCGCTGATTTGCCTTTCCAGATTGCTTGGTTGGCCAAAAAGGGCGTATGCATTTTTTCCTGAATATATTCAGGAAAAAACGCATACGCCCTTTTTGGCCAAGGGCATCATTGTCGAGGTTTTGCCGCTTTTCCTGTGCTTTAAAGGCGATTCGAATCTCCCTCCTGAAATCTGTTTCCTGCAATTCTGCCTTGCTTTCAAATCCTCTTCGTTGTCTTCCCTCAATATATTTGTGGACGAGAGTCATCATTTATAAGTCTGCAGGTTTGTGAATTGCAGTGTCCCTGAGCTCCATTTTTCAACTCGCTTTCTTGGGCGCTGGCCGCAAAAGCGCAGGATTGCTTCAGGCCCTATTCTGGTCCCAGGCGGCAGGCTGAGCCTGTGGTTAATTCTTCTTCTTGAGGGGAAAATAGAGTGACCTGTGCCTGTCCCAACACCTAGAGCTAGTCTCTCATTGGTTCCCCCTCTTCCCTTTCATCCTCAGGACAAATTGCAAGCTGTACGGAACAGGAGGTTAAAGGTGCTGATTCTCCAAGGAGGGAGATTCCTAGTAAAGCGGCTGGAATGGCGAACCCGAGCACAAAGAGATGAGAAATGAGGTGCGTTTTAGAAACCTTTCCCGATCACACGGTGTACCATCTTCTGGGTTTCTCATGCATGTTTTCGATGTAGGAAGATGCCCTTGAACCTGGAGATTTGGGACCCATGGGATGGGTACCACGCAGTATTACTTTAAAGGGTCTGCGTTTGCTCACCCAACCTCACCAAACCTCTCAGCCCCAAGAGTGTCCACCCTTATGTCTCAATCAGCTGTGGGTCTAGATATGGTCAATCCAGGTGGCATTACAACCGCTGAACGAATTTTGTAAGAATTTCTCTCTCTTTCACTGTCTTTGTTTCACGGGTTTTTAAAAGTAATTGATTTTTATAATGGGGTTTACCTGCTTTTCACTGCTGTGATTTTGCCGCTTTACACCCACTTGACTCACTTACAGAGAGATATCAATGCATAGGTTTCAAGATTCTTACTAGTCAGATATATTCTTGGGCGGTGAATTGGGGGTGTTGAGTCCAATTCATTGAGGAAGGAGTAGGGCTTGTCTATTACATATTGGGTTTATGGAACGGTATCTGAGATAATTTGAAACCCTTGTTGTATGCATCACCCCACCTCACCTTTCCCGTTAAGCAGCCATAGTGTGTTTTCTAAACGTGTGACTCTATTCTGTTTTGTAATTCAGTTCAAGGGTAGCGGTTTTTACATTCCCTCTATAAGTCATATCTTATGATAAGTGTCTTTTTCTGTGTGACTTATTTCACTTAGTATCGTCGTACCTAAATCCAATCATCATGCTGCTACTAGCCTTATGACGTTGATTTCATGGCTGAGTGATATTCCATTGTACATAAGGACCACAACTTCTTTATCCATTTTTCTCTTTCCTGGGATATTTAAGGTGTAACGAAGTGGAGATTCTTGTCAACAGAGCAGCCCTAAACTTTGGGGTGCCTGTGTCTTGCTGATTTTTAGTTTTCCCAATTTATACGCCCATGAGTGGATGTGCCCTATGCTCCCTAAGCTCAGTTTTTTAGATGTTTCAGGACACACCGTGCACTTCTCCAGAGTGGCTGTTGGCAATTTACATCCCGCCCATCAGCGTAGCCAGGCTCCCGTTTCTCCATGGCCTGCCCTGCATTTCTGGTTTTGACACTTTATTCAGCATGGCCCTTTTGACCGATGGGAAGCGAGACTTCTTTGTAGCGCTGATTTGCCTTTCCAGGTTGCTTGGTTGGCCAAAAAGGGCGTATGCGTTTTTTCCTGAATATATTCAGGAAAAAACGCATACGCCCTTTTTGGCCAAGGGCATCATTGTCGAGGTTTTGCCGCTTTTCCTGTGCTTTAAAGGCGATTCGAATCTCCCTCCTGAAATCTGTTTCCTGCAATTCTGCCTTGCTTTCAAATCCTCTTCGTTGCCTTCCCTCAATATATTTGTGGACGAGAGTCATCATTTATAAGTCTGCAGGTTTGTGAATTGCAGTGTCCCTGAGCTCCATTTTTCAACTCGCTTTCTTGGGAGCTGGCCGCAAAAGCGCAGGATTGCTTCAGGCCCTATTCTGGTCTCAGGCGGCAGGCTGAGCCTGTGGTTAATTCTTCTTCTTGAGGGGAAAATAGAGTGACCTGTGCCTGTCCCAACACCTAGAGCTAGTCTCTCATTGGTTCCCCCTCTTCCCGTTCATCCTCAGGACAAATTGCAACCTGTACGGAACAGGAGGTTAAAGGTGCTGATTCTCCAAGGAGGGAGATTGCTAGTAAAGCGGCTGGAATGGCGAACCCAAGCACAAGGAGATGAGAAATGAGGTGCGTTTTAGAAACCTTTCCCGATCACACGGTGTACCATCTTCTGGGTTTCTCATGAATGTTTTCGATGTAGGAAGATGCCCTTGAACCTGGAGATTTGGGACCCATGGGATGGGTACCACGCAGTATTACTTTATAGGGTCTGCGTTTGCTCACCCAACCTCACCAAACCTCTCAGCCCCAAGAGTGTCCACCCTTATGTCTCAATCAGCTGTGGGTCTAGATATGGTCAATCCAGGTGGCATCACAGCCCCTGAACGAATTTTGTAAGAATTTCTCTCTCTTTCACTGTCTTTGTTTCACGGGTTTTTAAAAGTAATTGATTTTTATAATGGGGTTTACCTGCTTTTCACTGCTGTGATTTTGCCGCTTTACACCCACTTGACTCACTTACAGAGAGATATCAATGCATAGGTTTCAAGATTCTTACTAGTCAGATATATTCTTGGGCGCTGAATAGGGGGTGTTGAGTCCAATTCATTGAGGAAGGAGTAGGGCTTGTCTATTACATATTGGGTTTATGGAACGGTATCTGAGATAATTTGAAACCCTTGTTGTATGCATCACCCCATCTCACCTTTCCCGTTAAGCAGCCATAGTGTGTTTTCTAAACGTGTGACTCTATTCTGTTTTGTAATTCAGTTCAAGGGTAGCGGTTTTTACATTCCCTCTATAAGTCATATCTTATGATAAGTGTCTTTTTCTGTGTGACTTATTTCACTTAGTATCGTCGTACCTAAATCCAATCATCATGCTGCTACTAGCCTTATGACGTTGATTTCATGGCTGAGTGATATTCCATTGTACATAAGGACCACAACTTCTTTATCCATTTTTCTCTTTCCTGGGATATTTAAGGTGTAACGAAGTGGAGATTCTTGTCAACAGAGCAGCCCTAAACTTTGGGGTGCCTGTGTCTTGCTGATTTTTAGTTTTCCCAATTTATACGCCCATGAGTGGATGTGCCCTATGCTCCCTAAGCTCAGTTTTTTAGATGTTTCAGGACACACCGTGCACTTCTCCAGAGTGGCTGTTGGCAATTTACATCCCGCCCATCAGCGTAGCCAGGCTCCCGTTTCTCCATGGCCTGCCCTGCATTTCTGGTTTTGACACTTTATTCAGCATGGCCCTTTTGACCGATGGGAAGCGAGACTTCTTTGTAGCGCTGATTTGCCTTTCCAGGTTGCTTGGTTGGCCAAAAAGGGCGTATGCGTTTTTTCCTGAATATATTCAGGAAAAAACGCATACGCCCTTTTTGGCCAAGGGCATCATTGTCGAGGTTTTGCCGCTTTTCCTGTGCTTTAAAGGCGATTCGAATCTCCCTCCTGAAATCTGTTTCCTGCAATTCTGCCTTGCTTTCAAATCCTCTTCGTTGCCTTCCCTCAATATATTTGTGGACGAGAGTCATCATTTATAAGTCTGCAGGTTTGTGAATTGCAGTGTCCCTGAGCTCCATTTTTCAACTCGCTTTCTTGGGCGCTGGCCGCAAAAGCGCAGGATTGCTTCAGGCCCTATTCTGGTCCCAGGCGGCAGGCTGAGCCTGTGGTTAATTCTTCTTCTTGAGGGGAAAATAGAGTGACCTGTGCCTGTCCCAACACCTAGAGCTAGTCTCTCATTGGTTCCCCCTCTTCCCTTTCATCCTCAGGACAAATTGCAAGCTGTACGGAACAGGAGGTTAAAGGTGCTGATTCTCCAAGGAGGGAGATTCCTAGTAAAGCGGCTGGAATGGCGAACCCGAGCACAAGGAGATGAGAAATGAGGTGCGTTTTAGAAACCTTTCCCGATCACACGGTGTACCATCTTCTGGGTTTCTCATGCATGTTTTCGATGTAGGAAGATGCCCTTGAACCTGGAGATTTGGGACCCATGGGATGGGTACCACGCAGTATTACTTTAAAGGGTCTGCGTTTGCTCACCCAACCTCACCAAACCTCTCAGCCCCAAGAGTGTCCACCCTTATGTCTCAATCAGCTGTGGGTCTAGATATGGTCAATCCAGGTGGCATTACAGCCGCTGAACGAATTTTGTAAGAATTTCTCTCTCTTTCACTGTCTTTGTTTCACGGGTTTTTAAAAGTAATTGATTTTTATAATGGGGTTTACCTGCTTTTCACTGCTGTGATTTTGCCACTTTACACCCACTTGACTCACTTACAGAGAGATATCAATGCATAGGTTTCAAGATTCTTACTAGTCAGATATATTCTTGGGCGGTGAATTGGGGGTGTTGAGTCCAATTCATTGAGGAAGGAGTAGGGCTTGTCTATTACATATTGGGTTTATGGAACGGTATCTGAGATAATTTGAAACCCTTGTTGTATGCATCACCCCACCTCACCTTTCCCGTTAAGCAGCCATAGTGTGTTTTCTAAACTTGTGTACTCTATTCTGTTTTGTAATTCAGTTCAAGGGTAGCGGTTTTTACATTCCCTCTATAAGTCATATCTTATGATAAGTGTCTTTTTCTGTGTGACTTATTTCACTTAGAATCGTCGTACCTAAATCCAATCATCATGCTGCTACTAGCCTTATGACGTTGATTTCATGTCTGAGTGATATTCCATTGTACATAAGGACCACAACTTCTTTATCCATTTTTCTCTTTCCTGGGATATTTAAGGTGTAACGAAGTGGAGATTCTTGTCAACAGAGCAGCCCTAAACTTTGGGGTGCCTGTGTCTTGCTGATTTTTAGTTTTCCCAATTTATACGCCCATGAGTGGATGTGCCCTATGCTCCCTAAGCTCAGTTTTTTAGATGTTTCAGGACACACCGTGCACTTCTCCAGAGTGGCTGTTGGCAATTTACATCCCGCCCATCAGCGTAGCCAGGCTCCCGTTTCTCCATGGCCTGCCCTGCATTTCTGGTTTTGACACTTTATTCAGCATGGCCCTTTTGACCGATGGGAAGCGAGACTTCTTTGTAGCGCTGATTTGCCTTTCCAGGTTGCTTGGTTGGCCAAAAAGGGCGTATGCGTTTTTTCCTGAATATATTCAGGAAAAAACGCATACGCCCTTTTTGGCCAAGGGCATCATTGTCGAGGTTTTGCCGCTTTTCCTGTGCTTTAAAGGCGATTCGAATCTCCCTCCTGAAATCTGTTTCCTGCAATTCTGCCTTGCTTTCAAATCCTCTTCGTTGCCTTCCCTCAATATATTTGTGGACGAGAGTCATCATTTATAAGTCTGCAGGTTTGTGAATTGCAGTGTCCCTGAGCTCCATTTTTCAACTCGCTTTCTTGGGCGCTGGCCGCAAAAGCGCAGGATTGCTTCAGGCCCTATTCTGGTCCCAGGCGGCAGGCTGAGCCTGTGGTTAATTCTTCTTCTTGAGGGGAAAATAGAGTGACCTGTGCCTGTCCCAACACCTAGAGCTAGTCTCTCATTGGTTCCCCCTCTTCCCTTTCATCCTCAGGACAAATTGCAAGCTGTACGGAACAGGAGGTTAAAGGTGCTGATTCTCCAAGGAGGGAGATTCCTAGTAAAGCGGCTGGAATGGCGAACCCGAGCACAAGGAGATGAGAAATGAGGTGCGTTTTAGAAACCTTTCCCGATCACACGGTGTACCATCTTCTGGGCTTCTCATGCATGTTTTCGATGTAGGAAGATGCCCTTGAACCTGGAGATTTGGGACCCATGGGATGGGTACCACGCAGTATTACTTTAAAGGGTCTGCGTTTGCTCACCCAACCTCACCAAACCTCTCAGCCCCAAGAGTGTCCACCCTTATGTCTCAATCAGCTGTGGGTCTAGATATGGTCAATCCAGGTGGCATTACAACCGCTAAACGAATTTTGTAAGAATTTCTCTCTCTTTCACTGTCTTTGTTTCACGGGTTTTTAAAAGTAATTGATTTTTATAATGGGGTTTACCTGCTTTTCACTGCTGTGATTTTGCCGCTTTACACCCACTTGACTCACTTACAGAGAGATATCAATGCATAGGTTTCAAGATTCTTACTAGTCAGATATATTCTTGGGCGGTGAATTGGGGGTGTTGAGTCCAATTCATTGAGGAAGGAGTAGGGCTTGTCTATTACATATTGGGTTTATGGAACGGTATCTGAGATAATTTGAAACCCTTGTTGTATGCATCACCCCACCTCACCTTTCCCGTTAAGCAGCCATAGTGTGTTTTCTAAACGTGTGACTCTATTCTGTTTTGTAATTCAGTTCAAGGGTAGCGGTTTTTACATTCCCTCTATAAGTCATATCTTATGATAAGTGTCTTTTTCTGTGTGACTTATTTCACTTAGTATCGTCGTACCTAAATGCAATCATCATGCTGCTACTAGCCTTATGACGTTGATTTCATGGCTGAGTGATATTCCATTGTACATAAGGACCACAACTTCTTTATCCATTTTTCTCTTTCCTGGGATATTTAAGGTGTAACGAAGTGGAGATTCTTGTCAACAGAGCAGCCCTAAACTTTGGGGTGCCTGTGTCTTGCTGATTTTTAGTTTTCCCAATTTATACGCCCATGAGTGGATGTGCCCTATGCTCCCTAAGCTCAGTTTTTTAGATGTTTCAGGACACACCGTGCACTTCTCCAGAGTGGCTGTTAGCAATTTACATCCCGCCCATCAGCGTAGCCAGGCTCCCGTTTCTCCATGGCCTGTCCTGCATTTCTGGTTTTGACACTTTATTCAGCATGGCCCTTTTGACCGATGGGAAGCGAGACTTCTTTGTAGCGCTGATTTGCCTTTCCAGGTTGCTTGGTTGGCCAAAAAGGGCGTATGCGTTTTTTCCTGAATATATTCAGGAAAAAACGCATACGCCCTTTTTGGCCAAGGGCATCATTGTCGAGGTTTTGCCGCTTTTCCTGTGCTTTAAAGGCGATTCGAATCTCCCTCCTGAAATCTGTTTCCTGCAATTCTGCCTTGCTTTCAAATCCTCTTCGTTGTCTTCCCTCAATATATTTGTGGACGAGAGTCATCATTTATAAGTCTGCAGGTTTGTGAATTGCAGTGTCCCTGAGCTCAATTTTTCAACTCGCTTTCTTGGGAGCTGGCCGCAAAAGCGCAGGATTGCTTCAGGCCCTATTCTGGTCCCAGGCGGCAGGCTGAGCCTGTGGTTAATTCTTCTTCTTGAGGGGAAAATAGAGTGACCTGTGCCTGTCCCAACACCTAGAGCTAGTCTCTCATTGGTTCCCCCTCTTCCCTTTCATCCTCAGGACAAATTGCAAGCTGTACGGAACAGGAGGTTAAAGGTGCTGATTCTCCAAGGAGGGAGATTCCTAGTAAAGCGGCTGGAATGGCGAACCCGAGCACAAGGAGATGAGAAATGAGGTGCGTTTTAGAAACCTTTCCCGATCACACGGTGTACCATCTTCTGGGTTTCTCATGCATGTTTTCGATGTAGGAAGATGACCTTGAACCTGGAGATTTGGGACCCATGGGATGGGTACCACGCAGTATTACTTTAAAGGGTCTGCGTTTGCTCACCCAACCTCACCAAACCTCTCAGCCCCAAGAGTGTCCACCCTTATGTCTCAATCAGCTGTGGGTCTAGATATGGTCAATCCAGGTGGCATTACAACCGCTGAACGAATTTTGTAAGAATTTCTCTCTCTTTCACTGTCTTTGTTTCACGGGTTTTTAAAAGTAATTGATTTTTATAATGGGGTTTACCTGCTTTTCACTGCTGTGATTTTGCCGCTTTACACCCACTTGACTCACTTACAGAGAGATATCAATGCATAGGTTTCAAGATTCTTACTAGTCAGATATATTCTTGGGCGGTGAATTGGGGGTGTTGAGTCCAATTCATTGAGGAAGGAGTAGGGCTTGTCTATTACATATTGGGTTTATGGAACGGTATCAGAGATAATTTGAAACCCTTGTTGTATGCATCACCCCACCTCACCTTTCCCGTTAAGCAGCCATAGTGTGTTTTCTAAACTTGTGACTCTATTCTGTTTTGTAATTCAGTTCAAGGGTAGCGGTTTTTACATTCCCTCTATAAGTCATATCTTATGATAAGTGTCTTTTTCTGTGTGACTTATTTCACTTAGTATCGTCGTACCTAAATCCAATCATCATGCTGCTACTAGCCTTATGACGTTGATTTCATGGCTGAGTGATATTCCATTGTACATAAGGACCACAACTTCTTTTTCCATTTTTCTCTTTCCTGGGATATTTAAGGTGTAACGAAGTGGAGATTCTTGTCAACAGAGCAGCCCTAAACTTTGGGGTGCCTGTGTCTTGCTGATTTTTAGTTTTCCCAATTTATACGCCCATGAGTGGATGTGCCCTATGCTCCCTAAGCTCAGTTTTTTAGATGTTTCAGGACACACCGTGCACTTCTCCAGAGTGGCTGTTGGCAATTTACATCCCGCCCATCAGCGTAGCCAGGCTCCCGTTTCTCCATGGCCTGTCCTGCATTTCTGGTTTTGACACTTTATTCAGCATGGCCCTTTTGACCGATGGGAAGCGAGACTTCTTTGTAGCGCTGATTTGCCTTTCCAGGTTGCTTGGTTGGCCAAAAAGGGCGTATGCGTTTTTTCCTGAATATATTCAGGAAAAAACGCATACGCCCTTTTTGGCCAAGGGCATCATTGTCGAGGTTTTGCCGCTTTTCCTGTGCTTTAAAGGCGATTCGAATCTCCCTCCTGAAATCTGTTTCCTGCAATTCTGCCTTGCTTTCAAATCCTCTTCGTTGCCTTCCATCAATATATTTGTGGACGAGAGTCATCATTTATAAGTCTGCAGGTTTGTGAATTGCAGTGCCCCTGAGCTCCATTTTTCAACTCGCTTTCTTGGGAGCTGGCCGCAAGAGCGCAGGATTGCTTCAGGCCCTATTCTGGTCCCAGGCGGCAGGCTGAGCCTGTGGTTAATTCTTCTTCCTGAGGGGAAAATAGAGTGACCTGTGCCTGTCCCAACACCTAGAGCTAGTCTCTCATTGGTTCCCCCTCTTCCCGTTCATCCTCAGGACAAATTGCAACCTGTACGGAACAGGAGGTTAAAGGTGCTGATTCTCCAAGGAGGGAGATTGCTAGTAAAGCGGCTGGAATGGCGAACCCGAGCACAAGGAGATGAGAAATGAGGTGCGTTTTAGAAACCTTTCCCGATCACACGGTGTACCATCTTCTGGGTTTCTCATGCATGTTTTCGATGTAGGAAGATGCCCTTGAACCTGGAGATTTGGGACCCATGGGATGGGTACCACGCAGTATTACTTTAAAGGGTCTGCGTTTGCTCACCCAACCTCACCAAACCTCTCAGCCCCAAGAGTGTCCACCCTTATGTCTCAATCAGCTGTGGGTCTAGATATGGTCAATCCAGGTGGCATTACAGCCGCTGAACGAATTTTGTAAGAATTTCTCTCTCTTTCACTGTCTTTGTTTCACGGGTTTTTAAAAGTAATTGATTTTTATAATGGGGTTTACCTGCTTTTCACTGCTGTGATTTTGCCGCTTTACACCCACTTGACTCACTTACAGAGAGATATCAATGCATAGGTTTCAAGATTCTTACTAGTCAGATATATTCTTGGGCGGTGAATTGGGGGTGTTGAGTCCTATTCATTGAGGAAGGAGTAGGGCTTGTCTATTACATATTGGGTTTATGGAACGGTATCTGAGATAATTTGAAACCCTTGTTGTATGCATCACCCCACCTCACCTTTCCCGTTAAGCAGCCATAGTGTGTTTTCTAAACGTGTGACTCTATTCTGTTTTGTAATTCAGTTCAAGGGTAGCGGTTTTTACATTCCCTCTATAAGTCATATCTTATGATAAGTGTCTTTTTCTGTGTGACTTATTTCACTTAGAATCGTCGTACCTAAATCCACTCATCATGCTGCTACTAGCCTTATGACGTTGATTTCATGGCTGAGTGATATTCCATTGTACATAAGGACCACAACTTCTTTATCCATTTTTCTCTTTCCTGGGATATTTAAGGTGTAACGAAGTGGAGATTCTTGTTAACAGAGCAGCCCTAAACTTTGGGGTGCCTGTGTCTTGCTGATTTTTAGTTTTCCCAATTTATACGCCCATGAGTGGATGTGCCCTATGCTCCCTAAGCTGAGTTTTTTAGATGTTTCAGGACACACCGTGCACTTCTCCAGAGTGGCTGTTGGCAATTTACATCCCGGCCATCAGCGTAGCCAGGCTCCCGTTTCTCCATGGCCTGTCCTGCATTTCTGGTTTTGACACTTTATTCAGCATGGCCCTTTTGACCGATGGGAAGCGAGACTTCTTTGTAGCGCTGATTTGCCTTTCCAGGTTGCTTGGTTGGCCAAAAAGGGCGTATGCGTTTTTTCCTGAATATATTCAGGAAAAAACGCATACGCCCTTTTTGGCCAAGGGCATCATTGTCGAGGTTTTGCCGCTTTTCCTGTGCTTTAAAGGCGATTCGAATCTCCCTCCTGAAATCTGTTTCCTGCAATTCTGCCTTGCTTTCAAATCCTCTTCGTTGCCTTCCCTCAATATATTTGTGGAAGAGAGTCATCATTTATAAGTCTGCAGGTTTGTGAATTGCAGTGCCCCTGAGCTCCATTTTTCAATCGCTTTCTTGGGCGCTGGCCGCAAAAGCGCAGGATTGCTTCAGGCCCTATTCTGGTCCCAGGCGGCAGGCTGAGCCTGTGGTTAATTCTTCTTCCTGATGGGAAAATAGAGTGACCTCTGCCTGTCCCAACACCTAGAGCTAGTCTCTCATTGGTTCCCCCTCTTCCCGTTCATCCTCAGGACAAATTGCAACCTGTACGGAACAGGAGGTTAAAGGTGCTGATTCTCCAAGGAGGGAGATTGCTAGTAAAGCGGCTGGAATGGCGAACCCGAGCACAAGGAGATGAGAAATGAGGTGCGTTTTAGAAACCTTTCCCGATCACACGGTGTACCATCTTCTGGGTTTCTCATGCATGTTTTCGATGTAGGAAGATGCCCTTGAACCTGGAGATTTGGGACCCATGGGATGGGTACCACGCAGTATTACTTTAAAGGGTCTGCGTTTGCTCACCCAACCTCACCAAACCTCTCAGCCCCAAGAGTGTCCACCCTTATGTCTCAATCAGCTGTGGGTCTAGATATGGTCAATCCAGGTGGCATTACAGCCGCTGAACGAATTTTGTAAGAATTTCTCTCTCTTTCACTGTCTTTGTTTCACGGGTTTTTAAAAGTAATTGATTTTTATAATGGGGTTTACCTGCTTTTCACTGCTGTGATTTTGCCGCTTTACACCCACTTGACTCACTTACAGAGAGATATCAATGCATAGGTTTCAAGATTCTTACTAGTCAGATATATTCTTGGGCGGTGAATTGGGGGTGTTGAGTCCAATTCATTGAGGAAGGAGTAGGGCTTGTCTATTACATATTGGGTTTATGGAACGGTATCTGAGATAATTTGAAACCCTTGTTGTATGCATCACCCCACCTCACCTTTCCCGTTAAGCAGCCATAGTGTGTTTTCTAAACGTGTGACTCTATTCTGTTTTGTAATTCAGTTCAAGGGTAGCGGTTTTTACATTCCCTCTATAAGTCATATCTTATGATAAGTGTCTTTTTCTGTGTGACTTATTTCACTTAGAATCGTCGTACCTAAATCCACTCATCATGCTGCTACTAGCCTTATGACGTTGATTTCATGGCTGAGTGATATTCCATTGTACATAAGGACCACAACTTCTTTATCCATTTTTCTCTTTCCTGGGATATTTAAGGTGTAACGAAGTGGAGATTCTTGTTAACAGAGCAGCCCTAAACTTTGGGGTGCCTGTGTCTTGCTGATTTTTAGTTTTCCCAATTTATACGCCCATGAGTGGATGTGCCCTATGCTCCCTAAGCTGAGTTTTTTAGATGTTTCAGGACACACCGTGCACTTCTCCAGAGTGGCTGTTGGCAATTTACATCCCGGCCATCAGCGTAGCCAGGCTCCCGTTTCTCCATGGCCTGTCCTGCATTTCTGGTTTTGACACTTTATTCAGCATGGCCCTTTTGACCGATGGGAAGCGAGACTTCTTTGTAGCGCTGATTTGCCTTTCCAGGTTGCTTGGTTGGCCAAAAAGGGCGTATGCGTTTTTTCCTGAATATATTCAGGAAAAAACGCATACGCCCTTTTTGGCCAAGGGCATCATTGTCGAGGTTTTGCCGCTTTTCCTGTGCTTTAAAGGCGATTCGAATCTCCCTCCTGAAATCTGTTTCCTGCAATTCTGCCTTGCTTTCAAATCCTCTTCGTTGCCTTCCCTCAATATATTTGTGGAAGAGAGTCATCATTTATAAGTCTGCAGGTTTGTGAATTGCAGTGCCCCTGAGCTCCATTTTTCAATCGCTTTCTTGGGCGCTGGCCGCAAAAGCGCAGGATTGCTTCAGGCCCTATTCTGGTCCCAGGCGGCAGGCTGAGCCTGTGGTTAATTCTTCTTCCTGATGGGAAAATAGAGTGACCTCTGCCTGTCCCAACACCTAGAGCTAGTCTCTCATTGGTTCCCCCTCTTCCCTTTCATCCTCAGGACAAATTGCAAGCTGTACGGAACAGGAGGTTAAAGGTGCTGATTCTCCAAGGAGGGAGATTGCTAGTAAAGCGGCTGGAATGGCGAACCCAAGCACAAGGAGATGAGAAATGAGGTGCGTTTTAGAAACCTTTCCCGATCACACGGTGTACCATCTTCTGGGTTTCTCATGAATGTTTTCGATGTAGGAAGATGCCCTTGAACCTGGAGATTTGGGATCCATGGGATGGGTACCACGCAGTATTACTTTATAGGGTCTGCGTTTGCTCACCCAACCTCACCAAACCTCTCAGCCCCAAGAGTGTCCACCCTTATGTCTCAATCAGCTGTGGGTCTAGATATGGTCAATCCAGGTGGCATCACAGCCCCTGAACGAATTTTGTAAGAATTTCTCTGTCTTTCACTGTCTTTGTTTCACGGGTTTTTAAAAGTAATTTATTTTTATAATGGGGTTTACCTGCTTTTCACTGCTGTGATTTTGCCGCTTTACACCCACTTGACTCACTTACAGAGAGATATCAATGCATAGGTTTCAAGATTCTTACTAGTCAGATATATTCTTGGGCGGTGAATTGGGGTTGTTGAGTCCAATTCATTGAGGAAGGAGTAGGGCTTGTCTATTACATATTGGGTTTATGGAACGGTATCTGAGATAATTTGAAACCCTTGTTGTATGCATCACCCCACCTCACCTTTCCCGTTAAGCAGCCATAGTGTGTTTTCTAAACTTGTGACTCTATTCTGTTTTGTAATTCAGTTCAAGGGTAGCGGTTTTTACATTCCCTCTATAAGTCATATCTTATGATAAGTGTCTTTTTCTGTGTGACTTATTTCACTTAGTATCGTCGTACCTAAATCCAATCATCATGCTGCTACTAGCCTTATGACGTTGATTTCATGGCTGAGTGATATTCCATTGTACATAAGGACCACAACTTCTTTATCCATTTTTCTCTTTCCTGGAATATTTAAGGTGTAACGAAGTGGAGATTCTTGTCAACAGAGCAGCCCTAAACTTTGGGGTGCCTGTGTCTTGCTGATTTTTAGTTTTCCCAATTTATACGCCCATGAGTGGATGTGCCCTATGCTCCCTAAGCTGAGTTTTTTAGATGTTTCAGGACACACCGTGCACTTCTCCAGAGTGGCTGTTGGCAATTTACATCCCGCCCATCAGCGTAGCCAGGCTCCCGTTTCTCCATGGCCTGTCCTGCATTTCTGCTTTTGACACTTTATTCAGCATGGCCCTTTTGACCGATGGGAAGCGAGACTTCTTTGTAGCGCTGATTTGCCTTTCCAGGTTGCTTGGTTGGCCAAAAAGGGCGTATGCGTTTTTTCCTGAATATATTCAGGAAAAAACGCATACGCCCTTTTTGGCCAAGGGCATCATTGTCGAGGTTTTGCCGCTTTTCCTGTGCTTTAAAGGCGATTCGAATCTCCCTCCTGAAATCTGTTTCCTGCAATTCTGCCTTGCTTTCAAATCCTCTTCGTTGCCTTCCCTCAATATATTTGAGGACGAGAGTCATCATTTATAAGACTGCAGGTTTGTGAATTGCAGTGCCCCTGAGCTCCATTTTTCAACTCGCTTTCTTGGGCGCTGGCCGCAAAAGCGCAGGATTGCTTCATGCCCTATTCTGATCCCAGGCGGCAGGCTGAGCCTGTGGTTAATTCTTCTTCCTGATGGGAAAATAGAGTGACCTCTGCCTGTCCCAACACCTAGAGCTTGTCTCTCATTGGTTCCCCCTCTTCCCTTTCATCCTCAGGACAAATTGCAAGCTGTACGGAACAGGAGGTTAAAGGTGCTGATTCTCCAAGGAGGGAGATTGCTAGTAAAGCGGTTGGAATGGCGAACCCGAGCACAAGGAGATGAGAAATGAGGTGCGTTTTAGAAACCTTTCCCGATCACACGGTGTACCATCTTCTGGGTTTCTCATGCATGTTTTCGATGTAGGAAGATGCCCTTGAACCTGGAGATTTGGGACCCATGGGATGGGTACCACGCAGTATTACTTTAAAGGGTCTGCGTTTGCTCACCCAACCTCACCAAACCTCTCAGCCCCAAGAGTGTCCACCCTTATGTCTCAATCAGCTGTGGGTCTAGATATGGTCAATCCAGGTGGCATCACAGCCCCTGAACGAATTTTGTAAGAATTTCTCTGTCTTTCACTGTCTTTGTTTCACGGGTTTTTAAAAGTAATTGATTTTTATAATGGGGTTTACCTGCTTTTCACTGCTGTGATTTTGCCGCTTTACACCCACTTGACTCACTTACAGAGAGATATCAATGCATAGGTTTCAAGATTCTTACTAGTCAGATATATTCTTGGGCGGTGAATTGGGGGTGTTGAGTCCAATTCATTGAGGAAGGAGTAGGGCTTGTCTATTACATATTGGGTTTATGGAACGGTATCTGAGATAATTTGAAACCCTTGTTGTATGCATCACCCCACCTCACCTTTCCCGTTAAGCAGCCATAGTGTGTTTTCTAAACGTGTGACTCTATTCTGTTTTGTAATTCAGTTCAAGGGTAGCGGTTTTTACATTCCCTCTATAAGTCATATCTTATGATAAGTGTCTTTTTCTGTGTGACTTATTTCACTTAGAATCGTCGTACCTAAATCCAATAATCATGCTGCTACTAGCCTTATGACGTTGATTTCATGGCTGAGTGATATTCCATTGTACATAAGGACCACAACTTCTTTATCCATTTTTCTCTTTCCTGGGATATTTAAGGTGTAACGAAGTGGAGATTCTTGTCAACAGAGCAGCCCTAAACTTTGGGGTGCCTGTGTCTTGCTGATTTTTAGTTTTCCCAATTTATACGCCCATGAGTGGATGTGCCCTATGCTCCCTAAGCTCAGTTTTTTAGATGTTTCAGGACACACCGTGCACTTCTCCAGAGTGGCTGTTGGCAATTTACATCCCGCCCATCAGCGTAGCCAGGCTCCCGTTTCTCCATGGCCTGTCCTGCATTTCTGCTTTTGACACTTTATTCAGCATGGCCCTTTTGACCGATGGGAAGTGAGACTTCTTTGTAGCGCTGATTTGCATTTCCAGGTTGCTTGGTTGGCCAAAAAGGGCATATGCGTTTTTTCCTGAATATATTCAGGAAAAAACGCATACGCCCTTTTTGGCCAAGGGCATCATTGTCGAGGTTTTGCCGCTTTTCCTGTGCTTTAAAGGCGATTCGAATCTCCCTCCTGAAATCTGTTTCCTGCAATTCTGCCTTGCTTTCAAATCCTCTTCGTTGCCTTCCCTCAATATATTTGTGGACGAGAGTCATCATTTATAAGTCTGCAGGTTTGTGAATTGCAGTGCCCCTGAGCTCCATTTTTCAACTCGCTTTCTTGGGCGCTGGCCGCAAAAGCGCAGGATTGCTTCAGGCACTATTCTGGTCCCAGGCGGCAGGCTGAGCCTGTGGTTAATTCTTCTTCCTGATGGGAAAATAGAGTGACCTCTGCCTGTCCCAACACGTAGAGCTAGTCCCTCATTGCTTCCCCCTCTTCCCTTTCATCCTCAGGACAAATTGCAAGCTGTACGGAACAGGAGGTTAAAGGTGCTGATTCTCCAAGGAGGGAGATTGCTAGTAAAGCGGCTGGAATGGCGAACCCGAGCACAAGGAGATGAGAAATGAGGTGCGTTTTAGAAACCTTTCCCGATCACACGGTGTACCATCTTCTGGGTTTCTCATGCATGTTTTCGATGTAGGAAGATGCCCTTGAACCTGGAGATTTGGGACCCATGGGATGGGTACCACGCAGTATTACTTTAAAGGGTCTGCGTTTGCTCACCCAACCTCACCAAACCTCTCAGCCCCAAGAGTGTCCACCCTTATGTCTCAATCAGCTGTGGGTCTAGATATGGTCAATCCAGGTGGCATTACAGCCGCTGAACGAATTTTGTAAGAATTTCTCTCTCTTTCACTGTCTTTGTTTCACGGGTTTTTAAAAGTAATTGATTTTTATAATGGGGTTTACCTGCTTTTCACTGCTGTGATTTTGCCGCTTTACACCCACTTGACTCACTTACAGAGAGATATCAATGCATGGGTTTCAAGATTCTTACTAGTCAGATATATTCTTGGGCGGTGAATTGGGGGTGTTGAGTCCAATTCATTGAGGAAGGAGTAGGGCTTGTCTATTACATATTGGGTTTATGGAACGGTATCTGAGATAATTTGAAACCCTTGTTGTATGCATCACCCCACCTCACCTTTCCCATTAAGCAGCCATAGTGTGTTTTCTAAACGTGTGACTCTATTCTGTTTTGTAATTCAGTTCAAGGGTAGCGGTTTTTACATTCCCTCTATAAGTCATATCTTATGATAAGTGTCTTTTTCTGTGTGACTTATTTCACTTAGAATCGTCGTACCTAAATCCAATCATCATGCTGCTACTAGCCTTATGACGTTGATTTCATGGCTGAGTGATATTCCATTGTACATAAGGACCACAACTTCTTTATCCATTTTTCTCTTTCCTGGGATATTTAAGGTGTAACGAAGTGGAGATTCTTGTCAACAGAGCAGCCCTAAACTTTGGGGTGCCTGTGTCTTGCTGATTTTTAGTTTTCCCAATTTATACGCCCATGAGTGGATGTGCCCTATGCTCCCTAAGCTCAGTTTTTTAGATGTTTCAGGACACACCGTGCACTTCTCCAGAGTGGCTGTTGGCAATTTACATCCCGCCCATCAGCGTAGCCAGGCTCCCGTTTCTCCATGGCCTGTGCTGCATTTCTGCTTTTGACACTTTATTCAGCATGGCCCTTTTGACCGATGGGAAGCGAGACTTCTTTGTAGCGCTGATTTGCCTTTCCAGGTTGCTTGGTTGGCCAAAAAGGGCGTATGCGTTTTTTCCTGAATATATTCAGGAAAAAACGCATACGCCCTTTTTGGCCAAGGGCATCATTGTCGAGGTTTTGCCGCTTTTCCTGTGCTTTAAAGGCGATTCGAATCTCCCTCCTGAAATCTGTTTCCTGCAATTCTGCCTTGCTTTCAAATCCTCTTCGTTGCCTTCCCTCAATATATTTGTGGACGAGAGTCATCATTTATAAGTCTGCAGGTTTGTGAATTGCAGTGCCCCTGAGCTCCATTTTTCAACTCGCTTTCTTGGGAGATGGCCGCAAGAGCGCAGGATTGCTTCAGGCCCTATTCTGGTCCCAGGCGGCAGGCTGAGCCTGTGGTTAATTCTTCTTCTTGAGGGGAAAATAGAGTGACCTGTGCCTGTCCCAACACCTAGAGCTAGTCTCTCATTGGTTCCCCCTCTTCCCGTTCATCCTCAGGACAAATTGCAACCTGTACGGAACAGGAGGTTAAAGGTGCTGATTCTTCAAGGAGGGAGATTGCTAGTAAAGCGGCTGGAATGGCGAACCCAAGCACAAGGAGATGAGAAATGAGGTGCGTTTTAGAAACCTTTCCCGATCACACGGTGTACCATCTTCTGGGTTTCTCATGAATGTTTTCGATGTAGGAAGATGCCCTTGAACCTGGAGATTTGGGATCCATGGGATGGGTACCACGCAGTATTACTTTATAGGGTCTGCGTTTGCTCACCCAACCTCACCAAACCTCTCAGCCCCAAGAGTGTCCACCCTTATGTCTCAATCAGCTGTGGGTCTAGATATGGTCAATCCAGGTGGCATCACAGCCCCTGAACGAATTTTGTAAGAATTTCTCTGTCTTTCACTGTCTTTGTTTCACGGGTTTTTAAAAGTAATTGATTTTTATAATGGGGTTTACCTGCTTTTCACTGCTGTGATTTTGCCGCTTTACACCCACTTGACTCACTTACAGAGAGATATCAATGCATAGGTTTCAAGATTCTTACTAGTCAGATATATTCTTGGGCGGTGAATTGGGGGTGTTGAGTCCAATTCATTGAGGAAGGAGTAGGGCTTGTGTATTACATATTGGGTTTATGGAACGGTATCTGAGATAATTTGAAACCCTTGTTGTATGCATCACCCCACCTCACCTTTCCCGTTAAGCAGCCATAGTGTGTTTTCTAAACGTGTGACTCTATTCTGTTTTGTAATTCAGTTCAAGGGTAGCGGTTTTTACATTCCCTCTATAAGTCATATCTTATGATAAGTGTCTTTTTCTGTGTGACTTATTTCACTTAGAATCGTCGTACCTAAATCCAATCATCATGCTGCTACTAGCCTTATGACGTTGATTTCATGGCTGAGTGATATTCCATTGTACATAAGGACCACAACTTCTTTATCCATTTTTCTCTTTCCTGGGATATTTAAGGTGTAACGAAGTGGAGATTCTTGTCAACAGAGCAGCCCTAAACTTTGGGGTGCCTGTGTCTTGCTGATTTTTAGTTTTCCCAATTTATACGCCCATGAGTGGATGTGCCCTATGCTCCCTAAGCTGAGTTTTTTAGATGTTTCAGGACACACCGTACACTTCTCCAGAGTGGCTGTTGGCAATTTACATCCCGCCCATCAGCGTAGCCAGGCTCCCGTTTCTCCATGGCCTGTCCTGCATTTCTGGTTTTGACACTTTATTCAGCATGGCCCTTTTGACCGATGGGAAGCGAGACTTCTTTGTAGCGCTGATTTGCCTTTCCAGGTTGCTTGGTTGGCCAAAAAGGGCGTATGCGTTTTTTCCTGAATATATTCAGGAAAAAACGCATACGCCCTTTTTGGCCAAGGGCATCATTGTCGAGGTTTTGCCGCTTTTCCTGTGCTTTAAAGGCGATTCGAATCTCCCTCCTGAAATCTGTTTCCTGCAATTCTGCCTTGCTTTCAAATCCTCTTCGTTGCCTTCCCTCAATATATTTGTGGACGAGAGTCATCATTTATAAGTCTGCAGGTTTGTGAATTGCAGTGCCCCTGAGCTCCATTTTTCAACTCGCTTTCTTGGGCGCTGGCCGCAAAAGCGCAGGATTGCTTCAGGCCCTATTCTGGTCCCAGGCGGCAGGCTGAGCCTGTGGTTAATTCTTCTTCCTGATGGGAAAATAGAGTGACCTCTGCCTGTCCCAACACCTGGAGCTAGTCTCTCATTGGTTCCCCCTCTTCCCTTTCATCCTCAGGACAAATTGCAAGCTGTACGGAACAGGAGGTTAAAGGTGCTGATTCTCCAAGGAGGGAGATTGCTAGTAAAGCGGCTGGAATGGCGAACCCGAGCACAAGGAGATGAGAAATGAGGTGCGTTTTAGAAACCTTTCCCGATCACACGGTGTACCATCTTCTGGGTTTCTCATGCATGTTTTCGATGTAGGAAGATGCCCTTGAACCTGGAGATTTGGGACCCATGGGATGGGTACCACGCAGTATTACTTTAAAGGGTCTGCGTTTGCTCACCCAACCTCACCAAACCTCTCAGCCCCAAGAGTGTCCACCCTTATGTCTCAATCAGCTGTGGGTCTAGATATGGTCAATCCAGGTGGCATTACAGCCGCTGAACGAATTTTGTAAGAATTTCTCTCTCTTTCACTGTCTTTGTTTCACGGGTTTTTAAAAGTAATTGATTTTTATAATGGGGTTTACCTGCTTTTCACTGCTGTGATTTTGCCGCTTTACACCCACTTGACTCACTTACAGAGAGATATCAATGCATAGGTTTCAAGATTCTTACTAGTCAGATATATTCTTGGGCGGTGAATTGGGGGTGTTGAGTCCAATTCATTGAGGAAGGAGTAGGGCTTGTGTATTACATATTGGGTTTATGGAACGGTATCTGAGATAATTTGAAACCCTTGTTGTATGCATCACCCCACCTCACCTTTCCCGTTAAGCAGCCATAGTTTGTTTTCTAAACGTGTGACTCTATTCTGTTTTGTAATTCAGTTCAAGGGTAGCGGTTTTTACATTCCCTCTATAAGTCATATCTTATGATAAGTGTCTTTTTCTGTGTGACTTATTTCACTTAGAATCGTCGTACCTAAATCCAATCATCATGCTGCTACTAGCCTTATGACATTGATTTCATGGCTGAGTGATATTCCATTGTACATAAGGACCACAACTTCTTTATCCATTTTTCTCTTTCCTGGGATATTTAAGGTGTAACGAAGTGGAGATTCTTGTCAACAGAGCAGCCCTAAACTTTGGGGTGCCTGTGTCTTGCTGATTTTTAGTTTTCCCAATTTATACGCCCATGAGTGGATGTGCCCTATGCTCCCTAAGCTGAGTTTTTTAGATGTTTCAGGACACACCGTGCACTTCTCCAGAGTGGCTGTTGGCAATTTACATCCCGCCCATCAGCGTAGCCAGGCTCCCGTTTCTCCATGGCCTGTCCTGCATTTCTGGTTTTGACACTTTATTCAGCATGGCCCTTTTGACCGATGGGAAGCGAGACTTCTTTGTAGCGCTGATTTGCCTTTCCAGGTTGCTTGGTTGGCCAAAAAGGGCGTATGCGTTTTTTCCTGAATATATTCAGGAAAAAACGCATACGCCCTTTTTGGCCAAGGGCATCATTGTCGAGGTTTTGCCGCTTTTCCTGTGCTTTAAAGGCGATTCGAATCTCCCTCCTGAAATCTGTTTCCTGCAATTCTGCCTTGCTTTCAAATCCTCTTCGTTGCCTTCCCTCAATATATTTGTGGACGAGAGTCATCATTTATAAGTCTGCAGGTTTGTGAATTGCAGTGCCCCTGAGCTCCATTTTTCAACTCGCTTTCTTGGGCGCTGGCCGCAAAAGCGCAGGATTGCTTCAGGCCCTATTCTGGTCCCAGGCGGCAGGCTGAGCCTGTGGTTAATTCTTCTTCCTGATGGGAAAATAGAGTGACCTCTGCCTGTCCCAACACCTGGAGCTAGTCTCTCATTGGTTCCCCCTCTTCCCTTTCATCCTCAGGACAAATTGCAAGCTGTACGGAACAGGAGGTTAAAGGTGCTGATTCTCCAAGGAGGGAGATTGCTAGTAAAGCGGCTGGAATGGCGAACCCGAGCACAAGGAGATGAGAAATGAGGTGCGTTTTAGAAACCTTTCCCGATCACACGGTGTACCATCTTCTGGGTTTCTCATGCATGTTTTCGATGTAGGAAGATGCCCTTGAACCTGGAGATTTGGGACCCATGGGATGGGTACCACGCAGTATTACTTTAAAGGGTCTGCGTTTGCTCACCCAACCTCACCAAACCTCTCAGCCCCAAGAGTGTCCACCCTTATGTCTCAATCAGCTGTGGGTCTAGATATGGTCAATCCAGGTGGCATTACAGCCGCTGAACGAATTTTGTAAGAATTTCTCTCTCTTTCACTGTCTTTGTTTCACGGGTTTTTAAAAGTAATTGATTTTTATAATGGGGTTTACCTGCTTTTCACTGCTGTGATTTTGCCGCTTTACACCCACTTGACTCACTTACAGAGAGATATCAATGCATAGGTTTCAAGATTCTTACTAGTCAGATATATTCTTGGGCGGTGAATTGGGGGTGTTGAGTCCAATTCATTGAGGAAGGAGTAGGGCTTGTCTATTACATATTGGGTTTATGGAACGGTATCTGAGATAATTTGAAACCCTTGTTGTATGCATCACCCCACCTCACCTTTCCCGTTAAGCAGCCATAGTGTGTTTTCTAAACGTGTGACTCTATTCTGTTTTGTAATTCAGTTCAAGGGTAGCGGTTTTTACATTCCCTCTATAAGTCATATCTTATGATAAGTGCCTTTTTCTGTGTGACTTATTTCACTTGGAATCGTCGTACCTAAATCCAATCATCATGCTGCTACTAGCCTTATGACGTTGATTTCATGGCTGAGTGATATTCCATTGTACATAAGGACCACAACTTCTTTATCCATTTTTCTCTTTCCTGGGATATTTAAGGTGTAACGAAGTGGAGATTCTTGTCAACAGAGCAGCCCTAAACTTTGGGGTGCCTGTGTCTTGCTGATTTTTAGTTTTCCCAATTTATACGCCCATGAGTAGATGTGCCCTATGCTCCCTAAGCTCAGTTTTTTAGATGTTTCAGGACACACCGTGCACTTCTCCAGAGTGGCTGTTGGCAATTTACATCCCGCCCATCAGCGTAGCCAGGCTCCCGTTTCTCCATGGCCTGTCCTGCATTTCTGGTTTTGACACTTTATTCAGCATGGCCCTTTTGACCGATGGGAAGCGAGACTTCTTTGTAGCGCTGATTTGCCTTTCCAGGTTGCTTGGTTGGCCAAAAAGGGCGTATGCGTTTTTTCCTGAATATATTCAGGAAAAAACGCATACGCCCTTTTTGGCCAAGGGCATCATTGTCGAGGTTTTGCCGCTTTTCCTGTGCTTTAAAGGCGATTCGAATCTCCCTCCTGAAATCTGTTTCCTGCAATTCTGCCTTGCTTTCAAATCCTCTTCGTTGCCTTCCCTCAATATATTTGTGGACGAGAGTCATCATTTATAAGTCTGCAGGTTTGTGAATTGCAGTGCCCCTGAGCTCCATTTTTCAACTCGCTTTCTTGGGCGCTGGCCGCAAAAGCGCAGGATTGCTTCAGGCCCTATTCTGGTCCAAGGCGGCAGGCTGAGCCTGTGGTTAATTCTTCTTCCTGATGGGAAAATAGAGTGACCTCTGCCTGTCCCAACACCTGGAGCTAGTCTCTCATTGGTTTCCCCTCTTCCCTTTCATCCTCAGGACAAATTGCAAGCTGTACGGAACAGGAGGTTAAAGGTGCTGATTCTCCAAGGAGGGAGATTGCTAGTAAAGCGGCTGGAATGGCGAACGCGAGCACAAGGAGATGAGAAATGAGGTGCGTTTTAGAAACCTTTCCCGATCACACGGTGTACCATCTTCTGTGTTTCTCATGCATGTTTTCGATGTAGGAAGATGCCCTTGAACCTGGAGATTTGGGACCCATGGGATGGGTACCACGCAGTATTACTTTAAAGGGTCTGCGTTTGCTCAACCAACCTCACCAAACCTCTCAGCCCCAAGAGTGTCCACCCTTATGTCTCAATCAGCTGTGGGTCTAGATATGGTCAATCCAGGTGGCATTACAGCCGCTGAACGAATTTTGTAAGAATTTCTCTCTCTTTCACTGTCTTTGTTTCACGGGTTTTTAAAAGTAATTGATTTTTATAATGTGGTTTACCTGCTTTTCACTGCTGTGATTTTGCCGCTTTACACCCATTTGACTCACTTACAGAGAGATATCAATGCATAGGTTTCAAGATTCTTACTAGTCAGATATATTCTTGGGCGGTGAATTGGGGGTGTTGAGTCCAATTCATTGAGGAAGGAGTAGGGCTTGTCTATTACATATTGGGTTTATGGAACGGTATCTGAGATAATTTGAAACCCTTGTTGTATGCATCACCCCACCTCACCTTTCCCGTTAAGCAGCCATAGTGTGTTTTCTAAACGTGTGACTCTATTCTGTTTGGTAATTCAGTTCAAGGGTAGCGGTTTTTACATTCCCTCTATAAGTCGTATCTTATGATAAGTGCCTTTTTCTGTGTGACTTATTTCACTTAGAATCGTCGTACCTAAATCCAATCATCATGCTGCTACTAGCCTTATGACGTTAATTTCATGGCTGAGTGATATTCCATTGTACATAAGGACCACAACTTCTTTATCCATTTTTCTCTTTCCTGGGATATTTAAGGTGTAACGAAGTGGAGATTCTTGTCAACAGAGCAGCCCTAAACTTTGGGGTGCCTGTGTCTTGCTGATTTTTAGTTTTCCCAATTTATACGCCCATGAGTGGATGTGCCCTATGCTCCCTAAGCTCAGTTTTTTAGATGTTTCAGGACACACCGTGCACTTCTCCAGAGTGGCTGTTGGCAATTTACATCCCGCCCATCAGCGTAGCCAGGCTCCCGTTTCTCCATGGCCTGTCCTGCATTTCTGGTTTTGACACTTTATTCAGCATGGCCCTTTTGACCGATGGGAAGCGAGACTTCTTTGTAGCGCTGATTTGCCTTTCCAGGTTGCTTGGTTGGCCAAAAAGGGCGTATGCGTTTTTTCCTGAATATATTCAGGAAAAAACGCATACGCCCTTTTTGGCCAAGGGCATCATTGTCGAGGTTTTGCCGCTTTTCCTGTGCTTTAAAGGCGATTCGAATCTCCCTCCTGAAATCTGTTTCCTGCAATTCTGCCTTGCTTTCAAATCCTCTTCGTTGCCTTCCATCAATATATTTGTGGACGAGAGTCATCATTTATAAGTCTGCAGGTTTGTGAATTGCAGTGCCCCTGAGCTCCATTTTTCAACTCGCTTTCTTGGGCGCTGGCCGCAAAAGCGCAGGATTGCTTCAGGCCCTATTCTGGTCCCAGGCGGCAGGCTGAGCCTGTGGTTAATTCTTCTTCCTGATGGGAAAATAGAGTGACCTCTGCCTGTCCCAACACGTAGAGCTAGTCCCTCATTGCTTCCCCCTCTTCCCTTTCATCCTCAGGACAAATTGCAAGCTGTACGGAACAGGAGGTTAAAGGTGCTGATTCTCCAAGGAGGGAGATTGCTAGTAAAGCGGCTGGAATGGCGAACCCGAGCACAAGGAGATGAGAAATGAGGTGCGTTTTAGAAACCTTTCCCGATCACACGGTGTACCATCTTCTGGGTTTCTCATGCATGTTTTCGATGTAGGAAGATGCCCTTGAACCTGGAGATTTGGGACCCATGGGATGGGTACCACGCAGTATTACTTTAAAGGGTCTGCGTTTGCTCACCCAACCTCACCAAACCTCTCAGCCCCAAGAGTGTCCACCCTTATGTCTCAATCAGCTGTGGGTCTAGATATGGTCAATCCAGGTGGCATTACAGCCGCTGAACGAATTTTGTAAGAATTTCTCTCTCTTTCACTGTCTTTGTTTCACGGGTTTTTAAAAGTAATTGATTTTTATAATGGGGTTTACCTGCTTTTCACTGCTGTGATTTTGCCGCTTTACACCCACTTGACTCACTTACAGAGAGATATCAATGCATGGGTTTCAAGATTCTTACTAGTCAGATATATTCTTGGGCGGTGAATTGGGGGTGTTGAGTCCAATTCATTGAGGAAGGAGTAGGGCTTGTCTATTACATATTGGGTTTATGGAACGGTATCTGAGATAATTTGAAACCCTTGTTGTATGCATCACCCCACCTCACCTTTCCCATTAAGCAGCCATAGTGTGTTTTCTAAACGTGTGACTCTATTCTGTTTTGTAATTCAGTTCAAGGGTAGCGGTTTTTACATTCCCTCTATAAGTCATATCTTATGATAAGTGTCTTTTTCTGTGTGACTTATTTCACTTAGAATCGTCGTACCTAAATCCAATCATCATGCTGCTACTAGCCTTATGACGTTGATTTCATGGCTGAGTGATATTCCATTGTACATAAGGACCACAACTTCTTTATCCATTTTTCTCTTTCCTGGGATATTTAAGGTGTAACGAAGTGGAGATTCTTGTCAACAGAGCAGCCCTAAACTTTGGGGTGCCTGTGTCTTGCTGATTTTTAGTTTTCCCAATTTATACGCCCATGAGTGGATGTGCCCTATGCTCCCTAAGCTCAGTTTTTTAGATGTTTCAGGACACACCGTGCACTTCTCCAGAGTGGCTGTTGGCAATTTACATCCCGCCCATCAGCGTAGCCAGGCTCCCGTTTCTCCATGGCCTGTGCTGCATTTCTGCTTTTGACACTTTATTCAGCATGGCCCTTTTGACCGATGGGAAGCGAGACTTCTTTGTAGCGCTGATTTGCCTTTCCAGGTTGCTTGGTTGGCCAAAAAGGGCGTATGCGTTTTTTCCTGAATATATTCAGGAAAAAACGCATACGCCCTTTTTGGCCAAGGGCATCATTGTCGAGGTTTTGCCGCTTTTCCTGTGCTTTAAAGGCGATTCGAATCTCCCTCCTGAAATCTGTTTCCTGCAATTCTGCCTTGCTTTCAAATCCTCTTCGTTGCCTTCCCTCAATATATTTGTGGACGAGAGTCATCATTTATAAGTCTGCAGGTTTGTGAATTGCAGTGCCCCTGAGCTCCATTTTTCAACTCGCTTTCTTGGGAGATGGCCGCAAGAGCGCAGGATTGCTTCAGGCCCTATTCTGGTCCCAGGCGGCAGGCTGAGCCTGTGGTTAATTCTTCTTCTTGAGGGGAAAATAGAGTGACCTGTGCCTGTCCCAACACCTAGAGCTAGTCTCTCATTGGTTCCCCCTCTTCCCGTTCATCCTCAGGACAAATTGCAACCTGTACGGAACAGGAGGTTAAAGGTGCTGATTCTTCAAGGAGGGAGATTGCTAGTAAAGCGGCTGGAATGGCGAACCCAAGCACAAGGAGATGAGAAATGAGGTGCGTTTTAGAAACCTTTCCCGATCACACGGTGTACCATCTTCTGGGTTTCTCATGAATGTTTTCGATGTAGGAAGATGCCCTTGAACCTGGAGATTTGGGATCCATGGGATGGGTACCACGCAGTATTACTTTATAGGGTCTGCGTTTGCTCACCCAACCTCACCAAACCTCTCAGCCCCAAGAGTGTCCACCCTTATGTCTCAATCAGCTGTGGGTCTAGATATGGTCAATCCAGGTGGCATCACAGCCCCTGAACGAATTTTGTAAGAATTTCTCTGTCTTTCACTGTCTTTGTTTCACGGGTTTTTAAAAGTAATTGATTTTTATAATGGGGTTTACCTGCTTTTCACTGCTGTGATTTTGCCGCTTTACACCCACTTGACTCACTTACAGAGAGATATCAATGCATAGGTTTCAAGATTCTTACTAGTCAGATATATTCTTGGGCGGTGAATTGGGGGTGTTGAGTCCAATTCATTGAGGAAGGAGTAGGGCTTGTGTATTACATATTGGGTTTATGGAACGGTATCTGAGATAATTTGAAACCCTTGTTGTATGCATCACCCCACCTCACCTTTCCCGTTAAGCAGCCATAGTGTGTTTTCTAAACGTGTGACTCTATTCTGTTTTGTAATTCAGTTCAAGGGTAGCGGTTTTTACATTCCCTCTATAAGTCATATCTTATGATAAGTGTCTTTTTCTGTGTGACTTATTTCACTTAGAATCGTCGTACCTAAATCCAATCATCATGCTGCTACTAGCCTTATGACGTTGATTTCATGGCTGAGTGATATTCCATTGTACATAAGGACCACAACTTCTTTATCCATTTTTCTCTTTCCTGGGATATTTAAGGTGTAACGAAGTGGAGATTCTTGTCAACAGAGCAGCCCTAAACTTTGGGGTGCCTGTGTCTTGCTGATTTTTAGTTTTCCCAATTTATACGCCCATGAGTGGATGTGCCCTATGCTCCCTAAGCTGAGTTTTTTAGATGTTTCAGGACACACCGTACACTTCTCCAGAGTGGCTGTTGGCAATTTACATCCCGCCCATCAGCGTAGCCAGGCTCCCGTTTCTCCATGGCCTGTCCTGCATTTCTGGTTTTGACACTTTATTCAGCATGGCCCTTTTGACCGATGGGAAGCGAGACTTCTTTGTAGCGCTGATTTGCCTTTCCAGGTTGCTTGGTTGGCCAAAAAGGGCGTATGCGTTTTTTCCTGAATATATTCAGGAAAAAACGCATACGCCCTTTTTGGCCAAGGGCATCATTGTCGAGGTTTTGCCGCTTTTCCTGTGCTTTAAAGGCGATTCGAATCTCCCTCCTGAAATCTGTTTCCTGCAATTCTGCCTTGCTTTCAAATCCTCTTCGTTGCCTTCCCTCAATATATTTGTGGACGAGAGTCATCATTTATAAGTCTGCAGGTTTGTGAATTGCAGTGCCCCTGAGCTCCATTTTTCAACTCGCTTTCTTGGGCGCTGGCCGCAAAAGCGCAGGATTGCTTCAGGCCCTATTCTGGTCCCAGGCGGCAGGCTGAGCCTGTGGTTAATTCTTCTTCCTGATGGGAAAATAGAGTGACCTCTGCCTGTCCCAACACCTGGAGCTAGTCTCTCATTGGTTCCCCCTCTTCCCTTTCATCCTCAGGACAAATTGCAAGCTGTACGGAACAGGAGGTTAAAGGTGCTGATTCTCCAAGGAGGGAGATTGCTAGTAAAGCGGCTGGAATGGCGAACCCGAGCACAAGGAGATGAGAAATGAGGTGCGTTTTAGAAACCTTTCCCGATCACACGGTGTACCATCTTCTGGGTTTCTCATGCATGTTTTCGATGTAGGAAGATGCCCTTGAACCTGGAGATTTGGGACCCATGGGATGGGTACCACGCAGTATTACTTTAAAGGGTCTGCGTTTGCTCACCCAACCTCACCAAACCTCTCAGCCCCAAGAGTGTCCACCCTTATGTCTCAATCAGCTGTGGGTCTAGATATGGTCAATCCAGGTGGCATTACAGCCGCTGAACGAATTTTGTAAGAATTTCTCTCTCTTTCACTGTCTTTGTTTCACGGGTTTTTAAAAGTAATTGATTTTTATAATGGGGTTTACCTGCTTTTCACTGCTGTGATTTTGCCGCTTTACACCCACTTGACTCACTTACAGAGAGATATCAATGCATAGGTTTCAAGATTCTTACTAGTCAGATATATTCTTGGGCGGTGAATTGGGGGTGTTGAGTCCAATTCATTGAGGAAGGAGTAGGGCTTGTGTATTACATATTGGGTTTATGGAACGGTATCTGAGATAATTTGAAACCCTTGTTGTATGCATCACCCCACCTCACCTTTCCCGTTAAGCAGCCATAGTTTGTTTTCTAAACGTGTGACTCTATTCTGTTTTGTAATTCAGTTCAAGGGTAGCGGTTTTTACATTCCCTCTATAAGTCATATCTTATGATAAGTGTCTTTTTCTGTGTGACTTATTTCACTTAGAATCGTCGTACCTAAATCCAATCATCATGCTGCTACTAGCCTTATGACATTGATTTCATGGCTGAGTGATATTCCATTGTACATAAGGACCACAACTTCTTTATCCATTTTTCTCTTTCCTGGGATATTTAAGGTGTAACGAAGTGGAGATTCTTGTCAACAGAGCAGCCCTAAACTTTGGGGTGCCTGTGTCTTGCTGATTTTTAGTTTTCCCAATTTATACGCCCATGAGTGGATGTGCCCTATGCTCCCTAAGCTGAGTTTTTTAGATGTTTCAGGACACACCGTGCACTTCTCCAGAGTGGCTGTTGGCAATTTACATCCCGCCCATCAGCGTAGCCAGGCTCCCGTTTCTCCATGGCCTGTCCTGCATTTCTGGTTTTGACACTTTATTCAGCATGGCCCTTTTGACCGATGGGAAGCGAGACTTCTTTGTAGCGCTGATTTGCCTTTCCAGGTTGCTTGGTTGGCCAAAAAGGGCGTATGCGTTTTTTCCTGAATATATTCAGGAAAAAACGCATACGCCCTTTTTGGCCAAGGGCATCATTGTCGAGGTTTTGCCGCTTTTCCTGTGCTTTAAAGGCGATTCGAATCTCCCTCCTGAAATCTGTTTCCTGCAATTCTGCCTTGCTTTCAAATCCTCTTCGTTGCCTTCCCTCAATATATTTGTGGACGAGAGTCATCATTTATAAGTCTGCAGGTTTGTGAATTGCAGTGCCCCTGAGCTCCATTTTTCAACTCGCTTTCTTGGGCGCTGGCCGCAAAAGCGCAGGATTGCTTCAGGCCCTATTCTGGTCCCAGGCGGCAGGCTGAGCCTGTGGTTAATTCTTCTTCCTGATGGGAAAATAGAGTGACCTCTGCCTGTCCCAACACCTGGAGCTAGTCTCTCATTGGTTCCCCCTCTTCCCTTTCATCCTCAGGACAAATTGCAAGCTGTACGGAACAGGAGGTTAAAGGTGCTGATTCTCCAAGGAGGGAGATTGCTAGTAAAGCGGCTGGAATGGCGAACCCGAGCACAAGGAGATGAGAAATGAGGTGCGTTTTAGAAACCTTTCCCGATCACACGGTGTACCATCTTCTGGGTTTCTCATGCATGTTTTCGATGTAGGAAGATGCCCTTGAACCTGGAGATTTGGGACCCATGGGATGGGTACCACGCAGTATTACTTTAAAGGGTCTGCGTTTGCTCACCCAACCTCACCAAACCTCTCAGCCCCAAGAGTGTCCACCCTTATGTCTCAATCAGCTGTGGGTCTAGATATGGTCAATCCAGGTGGCATTACAGCCGCTGAACGAATTTTGTAAGAATTTCTCTCTCTTTCACTGTCTTTGTTTCACGGGTTTTTAAAAGTAATTGATTTTTATAATGGGGTTTACCTGCTTTTCACTGCTGTGATTTTGCCGCTTTACACCCACTTGACTCACTTACAGAGAGATATCAATGCATAGGTTTCAAGATTCTTACTAGTCAGATATATTCTTGGGCGGTGAATTGGGGGTGTTGAGTCCAATTCATTGAGGAAGGAGTAGGGCTTGTCTATTACATATTGGGTTTATGGAACGGTATCTGAGATAATTTGAAACCCTTGTTGTATGCATCACCCCACCTCACCTTTCCCGTTAAGCAGCCATAGTGTGTTTTCTAAACGTGTGACTCTATTCTGTTTTGTAATTCAGTTCAAGGGTAGCGGTTTTTACATTCCCTCTATAAGTCATATCTTATGATAAGTGCCTTTTTCTGTGTGACTTATTTCACTTGGAATCGTCGTACCTAAATCCAATCATCATGCTGCTACTAGCCTTATGACGTTGATTTCATGGCTGAGTGATATTCCATTGTACATAAGGACCACAACTTCTTTATCCATTTTTCTCTTTCCTGGGATATTTAAGGTGTAACGAAGTGGAGATTCTTGTCAACAGAGCAGCCCTAAACTTTGGGGTGCCTGTGTCTTGCTGATTTTTAGTTTTCCCAATTTATACGCCCATGAGTGGATGTGCCCTATGCTCCCTAAGCTCAGTTTTTTAGATGTTTCAGGACACACCGTGCACTTCTCCAGAGTGGCTGTTGGCAATTTACATCCCGCCCATCAGCGTAGCCAGGCTCCCGTTTCTCCATGGCCTGTCCTGCATTTCTGGTTTTGACACTTTATTCAGCATGGCCCTTTTGACCGATGGGAAGCGAGACTTCTTTGTAGCGCTGATTTGCCTTTCCAGGTTGCTTGGTTGGCCAAAAAGGGCGTATGCGTTTTTTCCTGAATATATTCAGGAAAAAACGCATACGCCCTTTTTGGCCAAGGGCATCATTGTCGAGGTTTTGCCGCTTTTCCTGTGCTTTAAAGGCGATTCGAATCTCCCTCCTGAAATCTGTTTCCTGCAATTCTGCCTTGCTTTCAAATCCTCTTCGTTGCCTTCCCTCAATATATTTGTGGACGAGAGTCATCATTTATAAGTCTGCAGGTTTGTGAATTGCAGTGCCCCTGAGCTCCATTTTTCAACTCGCTTTCTTGGGCGCTGGCCGCAAAAGCGCAGGATTGCTTCAGGCCCTATTCTGGTCCAAGGCGGCAGGCTGAGCCTGTGGTTAATTCTTCTTCCTGATGGGAAAATAGAGTGACCTCTGCCTGTCCCAACACCTGGAGCTAGTCTCTCATTGGTTTCCCCTCTTCCCTTTCATCCTCAGGACAAATTGCAAGCTGTACGGAACAGGAGGTTAAAGGTGCTGATTCTCCAAGGAGGGAGATTGCTAGTAAAGCGGCTGGAATGGCGAACCCGAGCACAAGGAGATGAGAAATGAGGTGCGTTTTAGAAACCTTTCCCGATCACACGGTGTACCATCTTCTGTGTTTCTCATGCATGTTTTCGATGTAGGAAGATGCCCTTGAACCTGGAGATTTGGGACCCATGGGATGGGTACCACGCAGTATTACTTTAAAGGGTCTGCGTTTGCTCACCCAACCTCACCAAACCTCTCAGCCCCAAGAGTGTCCACCCTTATGTCTCAATCAGCTGTGGGTCTAGATATGGTCAATCCAGGTGGCATTACAGCCGCTGAACGAATTTTGTAAGAATTTCTCTCTCTTTCACTGTCTTTGTTTCACGGGTTTTTAAAAGTAATTGATTTTTATAATGTGGTTTACCTGCTTTTCACTGCTGTGATTTTGCCGCTTTACACCCACTTGACTCACTTACAGAGAGATATCAATGCATAGGTTTCAAGATTCTTACTAGTCAGATATATTCTTGGGCGGTGAATTGGGGGTGTTGAGTCCAATTCATTGAGGAAGGAGTAGGGCTTGTCTATTACATATTGGGTTTATGGAACGGTATCTGAGATAATTTGAAACCCTTGTTGTATGCATCACCCCACCTCACCTTTCCCATTAAGCAGCCATAGTGTGTTTTCTAAACGTGTGACTCTATTCTGTTTTGTAATTCAGTTCAAGGGTAGCGGTTTTTACATTCCCTCTATAAGTCATATCTTATGATAAGTGTCTTTTTCTGTGTGACTTATTTCACTTAGAATCGTCGTACCTAAATCCAATCATCATGCTGCTACTAGCCTTATGACGTTGATTTCATGGCTGAGTGATATTCCATTGTACATAAGGACCACAACTTCTTTATCCATTTTTCTCTTTCCTGGGATATTTAAGGTGTAACGAAGTGGAGATTCTTGTCAACAGAGCAGCCCTAAACTTTGGGGTGCCTGTGTCTTGCTGATTTTTAGTTTTCCCAATTTATACGCCCATGAGTGGATGTGCCCTATGCTCCCTAAGCTCAGTTTTTTAGATGTTTCAGGACACACCGTGCACTTCTCCAGAGTGGCTGTTGGCAATTTACATCCCGCCCATCAGCGTAGCCAGGCTCCCGTTTCTCCATGGCCTGTGCTGCATTTCTGCTTTTGACACTTTATTCAGCATGGCCCTTTTGACCGATGGGAAGCGAGACTTCTTTGTAGCGCTGATTTGCCTTTCCAGGTTGCTTGGTTGGCCAAAAAGGGCGTATGCGTTTTTTCCTGAATATATTCAGGAAAAAACGCATACGCCCTTTTTGGCCAAGGGCATCATTGTCGAGGTTTTGCCGCTTTTCCTGTGCTTTAAAGGCGATTCGAATCTCCCTCCTGAAATCTGTTTCCTGCAATTCTGCCTTGCTTTCAAATCCTCTTCGTTGCCTTCCCTCAATATATTTGTGGACGAGAGTCATCATTTATAAGTCTGCAGGTTTGTGAATTGCAGTGCCCCTGAGCTCCATTTTTCAACTCGCTTTCTTGGGAGATGGCCGCAAGAGCGCAGGATTGCTTCAGGCCCTATTCTGGTCCCAGGCGGCAGGCTGAGCCTGTGGTTAATTCTTCTTCTTGAGGGGAAAATAGAGTGACCTGTGCCTGTCCCAACACCTAGAGCTAGTCTCTCATTGGTTCCCCCTCTTCCCGTTCATCCTCAGGACAAATTGCAACCTGTACGGAACAGGAGGTTAAAGGTGCTGATTCTTCAAGGAGGGAGATTGCTAGTAAAGCGGCTGGAATGGCGAACCCAAGCACAAGGAGATGAGAAATGAGGTGCGTTTTAGAAACCTTTCCCGATCACACGGTGTACCATCTTCTGGGTTTCTCATGAATGTTTTCGATGTAGGAAGATGCCCTTGAACCTGGAGATTTGGGATCCATGGGATGGGTACCACGCAGTATTACTTTATAGGGTCTGCGTTTGCTCACCCAACCTCACCAAACCTCTCAGCCCCAAGAGTGTCCACCCTTATGTCTCAATCAGCTGTGGGTCTAGATATGGTCAATCCAGGTGGCATCACAGCCCCTGAACGAATTTTGTAAGAATTTCTCTGTCTTTCACTGTCTTTGTTTCACGGGTTTTTAAAAGTAATTGATTTTTATAATGGGGTTTACCTGCTTTTCACTGCTGTGATTTTGCCGCTTTACACCCACTTGACTCACTTACAGAGAGATATCAATGCATAGGTTTCAAGATTCTTACTAGTCAGATATATTCTTGGGCGGTGAATTGGGGGTGTTGAGTCCAATTCATTGAGGAAGGAGTAGGGCTTGTGTATTACATATTGGGTTTATGGAACGGTATCTGAGATAATTTGAAACCCTTGTTGTATGCATCACCCCACCTCACCTTTCCCGTTAAGCAGCCATAGTGTGTTTTCTAAACGTGTGACTCTATTCTGTTTTGTAATTCAGTTCAAGGGTAGCGGTTTTTACATTCCCTCTATAAGTCATATCTTATGATAAGTGTCTTTTTCTGTGTGACTTATTTCACTTAGAATCGTCGTACCTAAATCCAATCATCATGCTGCTACTAGCCTTATGACGTTGATTTCATGGCTGAGTGATATTCCATTGTACATAAGGACCACAACTTCTTTATCCATTTTTCTCTTTCCTGGGATATTTAAGGTGTAACGAAGTGGAGATTCTTGTCAACAGAGCAGCCCTAAACTTTGGGGTGCCTGTGTCTTGCTGATTTTTAGTTTTCCCAATTTATACGCCCATGAGTGGATGTGCCCTATGCTCCCTAAGCTGAGTTTTTTAGATGTTTCAGGACACACCGTACACTTCTCCAGAGTGGCTGTTGGCAATTTACATCCCGCCCATCAGCGTAGCCAGGCTCCCGTTTCTCCATGGCCTGTCCTGCATTTCTGGTTTTGACACTTTATTCAGCATGGCCCTTTTGACCGATGGGAAGCGAGACTTCTTTGTAGCGCTGATTTGCCTTTCCAGGTTGCTTGGTTGGCCAAAAAGGGCGTATGCGTTTTTTCCTGAATATATTCAGGAAAAAACGCATACGCCCTTTTTGGCCAAGGGCATCATTGTCGAGGTTTTGCCGCTTTTCCTGTGCTTTAAAGGCGATTCGAATCTCCCTCCTGAAATCTGTTTCCTGCAATTCTGCCTTGCTTTCAAATCCTCTTCGTTGCCTTCCCTCAATATATTTGTGGACGAGAGTCATCATTTATAAGTCTGCAGGTTTGTGAATTGCAGTGCCCCTGAGCTCCATTTTTCAACTCGCTTTCTTGGGCGCTGGCCGCAAAAGCGCAGGATTGCTTCAGGCCCTATTCTGGTCCCAGGCGGCAGGCTGAGCCTGTGGTTAATTCTTCTTCCTGATGGGAAAATAGAGTGACCTCTGCCTGTCCCAACACCTGGAGCTAGTCTCTCATTGGTTCCCCCTCTTCCCTTTCATCCTCAGGACAAATTGCAAGCTGTACGGAACAGGAGGTTAAAGGTGCTGATTCTCCAAGGAGGGAGATTGCTAGTAAAGCGGCTGGAATGGCGAACCCGAGCACAAGGAGATGAGAAATGAGGTGCGTTTTAGAAACCTTTCCCGATCACACGGTGTACCATCTTCTGGGTTTCTCATGCATGTTTTCGATGTAGGAAGATGCCCTTGAACCTGGAGATTTGGGACCCATGGGATGGGTACCACGCAGTATTACTTTAAAGGGTCTGCGTTTGCTCACCCAACCTCACCAAACCTCTCAGCCCCAAGAGTGTCCACCCTTATGTCTCAATCAGCTGTGGGTCTAGATATGGTCAATCCAGGTGGCATTACAGCCGCTGAACGAATTTTGTAAGAATTTCTCTCTCTTTCACTGTCTTTGTTTCACGGGTTTTTAAAAGTAATTGATTTTTATAATGGGGTTTACCTGCTTTTCACTGCTGTGATTTTGCCGCTTTACACCCACTTGACTCACTTACAGAGAGATATCAATGCATAGGTTTCAAGATTCTTACTAGTCAGATATATTCTTGGGCGGTGAATTGGGGGTGTTGAGTCCAATTCATTGAGGAAGGAGTAGGGCTTGTGTATTACATATTGGGTTTATGGAACGGTATCTGAGATAATTTGAAACCCTTGTTGTATGCATCACCCCACCTCACCTTTCCCGTTAAGCAGCCATAGTTTGTTTTCTAAACGTGTGACTCTATTCTGTTTTGTAATTCAGTTCAAGGGTAGCGGTTTTTACATTCCCTCTATAAGTCATATCTTATGATAAGTGTCTTTTTCTGTGTGACTTATTTCACTTAGAATCGTCGTACCTAAATCCAATCATCATGCTGCTACTAGCCTTATGACATTGATTTCATGGCTGAGTGATATTCCATTGTACATAAGGACCACAACTTCTTTATCCATTTTTCTCTTTCCTGGGATATTTAAGGTGTAACGAAGTGGAGATTCTTGTCAACAGAGCAGCCCTAAACTTTGGGGTGCCTGTGTCTTGCTGATTTTTAGTTTTCCCAATTTATACGCCCATGAGTGGATGTGCCCTATGCTCCCTAAGCTGAGTTTTTTAGATGTTTCAGGACACACCGTGCACTTCTCCAGAGTGGCTGTTGGCAATTTACATCCCGCCCATCAGCGTAGCCAGGCTCCCGTTTCTCCATGGCCTGTCCTGCATTTCTGGTTTTGACACTTTATTCAGCATGGCCCTTTTGACCGATGGGAAGCGAGACTTCTTTGTAGCGCTGATTTGCCTTTCCAGGTTGCTTGGTTGGCCAAAAAGGGCGTATGCGTTTTTTCCTGAATATATTCAGGAAAAAACGCATACGCCCTTTTTGGCCAAGGGCATCATTGTCGAGGTTTTGCCGCTTTTCCTGTGCTTTAAAGGCGATTCGAATCTCCCTCCTGAAATCTGTTTCCTGCAATTCTGCCTTGCTTTCAAATCCTCTTCGTTGCCTTCCCTCAATATATTTGTGGACGAGAGTCATCATTTATAAGTCTGCAGGTTTGTGAATTGCAGTGCCCCTGAGCTCCATTTTTCAACTCGCTTTCTTGGGCGCTGGCCGCAAAAGCGCAGGATTGCTTCAGGCCCTATTCTGGTCCCAGGCGGCAGGCTGAGCCTGTGGTTAATTCTTCTTCCTGATGGGAAAATAGAGTGACCTCTGCCTGTCCCAACACCTGGAGCTAGTCTCTCATTGGTTCCCCCTCTTCCCTTTCATCCTCAGGACAAATTGCAAGCTGTACGGAACAGGAGGTTAAAGGTGCTGATTCTCCAAGGAGGGAGATTGCTAGTAAAGCGGCTGGAATGGCGAACCCGAGCACAAGGAGATGAGAAATGAGGTGCGTTTTAGAAACCTTTCCCGATCACACGGTGTACCATCTTCTGGGTTTCTCATGCATGTTTTCGATGTAGGAAGATGCCCTTGAACCTGGAGATTTGGGACCCATGGGATGGGTACCACGCAGTATTACTTTAAAGGGTCTGCGTTTGCTCACCCAACCTCACCAAACCTCTCAGCCCCAAGAGTGTCCACCCTTATGTCTCAATCAGCTGTGGGTCTAGATATGGTCAATCCAGGTGGCATTACAGCCGCTGAACGAATTTTGTAAGAATTTCTCTCTCTTTCACTGTCTTTGTTTCACGGGTTTTTAAAAGTAATTGATTTTTATAATGGGGTTTACCTGCTTTTCACTGCTGTGATTTTGCCGCTTTACACCCACTTGACTCACTTACAGAGAGATATCAATGCATAGGTTTCAAGATTCTTACTAGTCAGATATATTCTTGGGCGGTGAATTGGGGGTGTTGAGTCCAATTCATTGAGGAAGGAGTAGGGCTTGTCTATTACATATTGGGTTTATGGAACGGTATCTGAGATAATTTGAAACCCTTGTTGTATGCATCACCCCACCTCACCTTTCCCGTTAAGCAGCCATAGTGTGTTTTCTAAACGTGTGACTCTATTCTGTTTTGTAATTCAGTTCAAGGGTAGCGGTTTTTACATTCCCTCTATAAGTCATATCTTATGATAAGTGCCTTTTTCTGTGTGACTTATTTCACTTGGAATCGTCGTACCTAAATCCAATCATCATGCTGCTACTAGCCTTATGACGTTGATTTCATGGCTGAGTGATATTCCATTGTACATAAGGACCACAACTTCTTTATCCATTTTTCTCTTTCCTGGGATATTTAAGGTGTAACGAAGTGGAGATTCTTGTCAACAGAGCAGCCCTAAACTTTGGGGTGCCTGTGTCTTGCTGATTTTTAGTTTTCCCAATTTATACGCCCATGAGTGGATGTGCCCTATGCTCCCTAAGCTCAGTTTTTTAGATGTTTCAGGACACACCGTGCACTTCTCCAGAGTGGCTGTTGGCAATTTACATCCCGCCCATCAGCGTAGCCAGGCTCCCGTTTCTCCATGGCCTGTCCTGCATTTCTGGTTTTGACACTTTATTCAGCATGGCCCTTTTGACCGATGGGAAGCGAGACTTCTTTGTAGCGCTGATTTGCCTTTCCAGGTTGCTTGGTTGGCCAAAAAGGGCGTATGCGTTTTTTCCTGAATATATTCAGGAAAAAACGCATACGCCCTTTTTGGCCAAGGGCATCATTGTCGAGGTTTTGCCGCTTTTCCTGTGCTTTAAAGGCGATTCGAATCTCCCTCCTGAAATCTGTTTCCTGCAATTCTGCCTTGCTTTCAAATCCTCTTCGTTGCCTTCCCTCAATATATTTGTGGACGAGAGTCATCATTTATAAGTCTGCAGGTTTGTGAATTGCAGTGCCCCTGAGCTCCATTTTTCAACTCGCTTTCTTGGGCGCTGGCCGCAAAAGCGCAGGATTGCTTCAGGCCCTATTCTGGTCCAAGGCGGCAGGCTGAGCCTGTGGTTAATTCTTCTTCCTGATGGGAAAATAGAGTGACCTCTGCCTGTCCCAACACCTGGAGCTAGTCTCTCATTGGTTTCCCCTCTTCCCTTTCATCCTCAGGACAAATTGCAAGCTGTACGGAACAGGAGGTTAAAGGTGCTGATTCTCCAAGGAGGGAGATTGCTAGTAAAGCGGCTGGAATGGCGAACCCGAGCACAAGGAGATGAGAAATGAGGTGCGTTTTAGAAACCTTTCCCGATCACACGGTGTACCATCTTCTGTGTTTCTCATGCATGTTTTCGATGTAGGAAGATGCCCTTGAACCTGGAGATTTGGGACCCATGGGATGGGTACCACGCAGTATTACTTTAAAGGGTCTGCGTTTGCTCACCCAACCTCACCAAACCTCTCAGCCCCAAGAGTGTCCACCCTTATGTCTCAATCAGCTGTGGGTCTAGATATGGTCAATCCAGGTGGCATTACAGCCGCTGAACGAATTTTGTAAGAATTTCTCTCTCTTTCACTGTCTTTGTTTCACGGGTTTTTAAAAGTAATTGATTTTTATAATGTGGTTTACCTGCTTTTCACTGCTGTGATTTTGCCGCTTTACACCCACTTGACTCACTTACAGAGAGATATCAATGCATAGGTTTCAAGATTCTTACTAGTCAGATATATTCTTGGGCGGTGAATTGGGGGTGTTGAGTCCAATTCATTGAGGAAGGAGTAGGGCTTGTCTATTACATATTGGGTTTATGGAACGGTATCTGAGATAATTTGAAACCCTTGTTGTATGCATCACCCCACCTCACCTTTCCCGTTAAGCAGCCATAGTGTGTTTTCTAAACGTGTGACTCTATTCTGTTTGGTAATTCAGTTCAAGGGTAGCGGTTTTTACATTCCCTCTATAAGTCGTATCTTATGATAAGTGCCTTTTTCTGTGTGACTTATTTCACTTAGAATCGTCGTACCTAAATCCAATCATCATGCTGCTACTAGCCTTATGACGTTAATTTCATGGCTGAGTGATATTCCATTGTACATAAGGACCACAACTTCTTTATCCATTTTTCTCTTTCCTGGGATATTTAAGGTGTAACGAAGTGGAGATTCTTGTCAACAGAGCAGCCCTAAACTTTGGGGTGCCTGTGTCTTGCTGATTTTTAGTTTTCCCAATTTATACGCCCATGAGTGGATGTGCCCTATGCTCCCTAAGCTCAGTTTTTTAGATGTTTCAGGACACACCGTGCACTTCTCCAGAGTGGCTGTTGGCAATTTACATCCGGCCCATCAGCGTAGCCAGGCTCCCGTTTCTCCATGGCCTGTCCTGCATTTCTGGTTTTGACACTTTATTCAGCATGGCCCTTTTGACCGATGGGAAGCGAGACTTCTTTGTAGCGCTGATTTGCCTTTCCAGGTTGCTTGGTTGGCCAAAAGGGGCGTATGCGTTTTTTCCTGAATATATTCAGGAAAAAACGCATACGCCCTTTTTGGCCAAGGGCATCATTGTCGAGGTTTTGCCGCTTTTCCTGTGCTTTAAAGGCGATTCGAATCTCCCTCCTGAAATCTGTTTCCTGCAATTCTGCCTTGCTTTCAAATCCTCTTCGTTTCCTTCCATCAATATATTTGTGGACGAGAGTCATCATTTATAAGTCTGCAGGTTTGTGAATTGCAGTGCCCCTGAGCTCCATTTTTCAACTCGCTTTCTTGGGCGCTGGCCGCAAAAGCGCAGGATTGCTTCAGGCCCTTTTCTGGTCCCAGGCGGCAGGCTGAGCCTGTGGTTAATTCTTCTTCCTGATGGGAAAATAGAGTGACCTCTGCCTGTCCCAACACGTAGAGCTAGTCCCTCATTGCTTCCCCCTCTTCCCTTTCATCCTCAGGACAAATTGCAAGCTGTACGGAACAGGAGGTTAAAGGTGCTGATTCTCCAAGGAGGGAGATTGCTAGTAAAGCGGCTGGAATGGCGAACCCGAGCACAAGGAGATGAGAAATGAAGTGCGTTTTAGAAACCTTTCCCGATCATACGGTGTACCATCTTCTGGGTTTCTCATGCATGTTTTCGATGTAGGAAGATGCCCTTGAACCTGGAGATTTGGGACCCATGGGATGGGTACCACGCAGTATTACTTTAAAGGGTCTGCGTTTGCTCACCCAACCTCACCAAACCTCTCAGCCCCAAGAGTGTCCACCCTTATGTCTCAATCAGCTGTGGGTCTAGATATGGTCAATCCAGGTGGCATTACAGCCGCTGAACGAATTTTGTAAGAATTTCTCTCTCTTTCACTGTCTTTGTTTCACGGGTTTTTAAAAGTAATTGATTTTTATAATGGGGTTTACCTGCTTTTCACTGCTGTGATTTTGCCGCTTTACACCCACTTGACTCACTTACAGAGAGATATCAATGCATGGGTTTCAAGATTCTTACTAGTCAGATATATTCTTGGGCGGTGAATTGGGGGTGTTGAGTCCAATTCATTGAGGAAGGAGTAGGGCTTGTCTATTACATATTGGGTTTATGGAACGGTATCTGAGATAATTTGAAACCCTTGTTGTATGCATCACCCCACCTCACCTTTCCCATTAAGCAGCCATAGTGTGTTTTCTAAACGTGTGACTCTATTCTGTTTTGTAATTCAGTTCAAGGGTAGCGGTTTTTACATTCCCTCTATAAGTCATATCTTATGATAAGTGTCTTTTTCTGTGTGACTTATTTCACTTAGAATCGTCGTACCTAAATCCAATCATCATGCTGCTACTAGCCTTATGACGTTGATTTCATGGCTGAGTGATATTCCATTGTACATAAGGACCACAACTTCTTTATCCATTTTTCTCTTTCCTGGGATATTTAAGGTGTAACGAAGTGGAGATTCTTGTCAACAGAGCAGCCCTAAACTTTGGGGTGCCTGTGTCTTGCTGATTTTTAGTTTTCCCAATTTATACGCCCATGAGTGGATGTGCCCTATGCTCCCTAAGCTCAGTTTTTTAGATGTTTCAGGACACACCGTGCACTTCTCCAGAGTGGCTGTTGGCAATTTACATCCCGCCCATCAGCGTAGCCAGGCTCCCGTTTCTCCATGGCCTGTGCTGCATTTCTGCTTTTGACACTTTATTCAGCATGGCCCTTTTGACCGATGGGAAGCGAGACTTCTTTGTAGCGCTGATTTGCCTTTCCAGGTTGCTTGGTTGGCCAAAAAGGGCGTATGCGTTTTTTCCTGAATATATTCAGGAAAAAACGCATACGCCCTTTTTGGCCAAGGGCATCATTGTCGAGGTTTTGCCGCTTTTCCTGTGCTTTAAAGGCGATTCGAATCTCCCTCCTGAAATCTGTTTCCTGCAATTCTGCCTTGCTTTCAAATCCTCTTCGTTGCCTTCCCTCAATATATTTGTGGACGAGAGTCATCATTTATAAGTCTGCAGGTTTGTGAATTGCAGTGCCCCTGAGCTCCATTTTTCAACTCGCTTTCTTGGGCGCTGGCCGCAAAAGCGCAGGATTGCTTCAGGCCCTATTCTGGTCCCAGGCGGCAGGCTGAGCCTGTGGTTAATTCTTCTTCCTGATGGGAAAATAGAGTGACCTCTGCCTGTCCCAACACCTGGAGCTAGTCTCTCATTGGTTCCCCCTCTTCCCTTTCATCCTCAGGACAAATTGCAAGCTGTACGGAACAGGAGGTTAAAGGTGCTGATTCTCCAAGGAGGGAGATTGCTAGTAAAGCGGCTGGAATGGCGAACCCGAGCACAAGGAGATGAGAAATGAGGTGCGTTTTAGAAACCTTTCCCGATCACACGGTGTACCATCTTCTGGGTTTCTCATGCATGTTTTCGATGTAGGAAGATGCCCTTGAACCTGGAGATTTGGGACCCATGGGATGGGTACCACGCAGTATTACTTTAAAGGGTCTGCGTTTGCTCACCCAACCTCACCAAACCTCTCAGCCCCAAGAGTGTCCACCCTTATGTCTCAATCAGCTGTGGGTCTAGATATGGTCAATCCAGGTGGCATTACAGCCGCTGAACGAATTTTGTAAGAATTTCTCTCTCTTTCACTGTCTTTGTTTCACGGGTTTTTAAAAGTAATTGATTTTTATAATGGGGTTTACCTGCTTTTCACTGCTGTGATTTTGCCGCTTTACACCCACTTGACTCACTTACAGAGAGATATCAATGCATAGGTTTCAAGATTCTTACTAGTCAGATATATTCTTGGGCGGTGAATTGGGGGTGTTGAGTCCAATTCATTGAGGAAGGAGTAGGGCTTGTCTATTACATATTGGGTTTATGGAACGGTATCTGAGATAATTTGAAACCCTTGTTGTATGCATCACCCCACCTCACCTTTCCCGTTAAGCAGCCATAGTGTGTTTTCTAAACGTGTGACTCTATTCTGTTTTGTAATTCAGTTCAAGGGTAGCGGTTTTTACATTCCCTCTATAAGTCATATCTTATGATAAGTGCCTTTTTCTGTGTGACTTATTTCACTTGGAATCGTCGTACCTAAATCCAATCATCATGCTGCTACTAGCCTTATGACGTTGATTTCATGGCTGAGTGATATTCCATTGTACATAAGGACCACAACTTCTTTATCCATTTTTCTCTTTCCTGGGATATTTAAGGTGTAACGAAGTGGAGATTCTTGTCAACAGAGCAGCCCTAAACTTTGGGGTGCCTGTGTCTTGCTGATTTTTAGTTTTCCCAATTTATACGCCCATGAGTGGATGTGCCCTATGCTCCCTAAGCTCAGTTTTTTAGATGTTTCAGGACACACCGTGCACTTCTCCAGAGTGGCTGTTGGCAATTTACATCCCGCCCATCAGCGTAGCCAGGCTCCCGTTTCTCCATGGCCTGTCCTGCATTTCTGGTTTTGACACTTTATTCAGCATGGCCCTTTTGACCGATGGGAAGCGAGACTTCTTTGTAGCGCTGATTTGCCTTTCCAGGTTGCTTGGTTGGCCAAAAAGGGCGTATGCGTTTTTTCCTGAATATATTCAGGAAAAAACGCATACGCCCTTTTTGGCCAAGGGCATCATTGTCGAGGTTTTGCCGCTTTTCCTGTGCTTTAAAGGCGATTCGAATCTCCCTCCTGAAATCTGTTTCTTGCAATTCTGCCTTGCTTTCAAATCCTCTTCGTTGCCTTCCCTCAATATATTTGTGGACGAGAGTCATCATTTATAAGTCTGCAGGTTTGTGAATTGCAGTGCCCCTGAGCTCCATTTTTCAACTCGCTTTCTTGGGCGCTGGCCGCAAAAGCGCAGGATTGCTTCAGGCCCTATTCTGGTCCCAGGCGGCAGGCTGAGCCTGTGGTTAATTCTTCTTCCTGATGGGAAAATAGAGTGACCTCTGCCTGTCCCAACACCTGGAGCTAGTCTCTCATTGGTTCCTCCTCTTCCCTTTCATCCTCAGGACAAATTGCAAGCTGTACGGAACAGGAGGTTAAAGGTGCTGATTCTCCAAGGAGGGAGATTGCTAGTAAAGCGGCTGGAATGGCGAACCCGAGCACAAGGAGATGAGAAATGAGGTGCGTTTTAGAAACCTTTCCCGATCACACGGTGTACCATCTTCTGGGTTTCTCATGCATGTTTTCGATGTAGGAAGATGCCCTTGAACCTGGAGATTTGGGACCCATGGGATGGGTACCACGCAGTATTACTTTAAAGGGTCTGCGTTTGCTCACCCAACCTCACCAAACCTCTCAGCCCCAAGAGTGTCCACCCTTATGTCTCAATCAGCTGTGGGTCTAGATATGGTCAATCCAGGTGGCATTACAGCCGCTGAACGAATTTTGTAAGAATTTCTCTCTCTTTCACTGTCTTTGTTTCACGGGTTTTTAAAAGTAATTGATTTTTATAATGGGGTTTACCTGCTTTTCACTGCTGTGATTTTGCCGCTTTACACCCACTTGACTCACTTACAGAGAGATATCAATGCATAGGTTTCAAGATTCTTACTAGTCAGATATATTCTTGGGCGGTGAATTGGGGGTGTTGAGTCCAATTCATTGAGGAAGGAGTAGGGCTTGTCTATTACATATTGGGTTTATGGAACGGTATCTGAGATAATTTGAAACCCTTGTTGTATGCATCACCCCACCTCACCTTTCCCGTTAAGCAGCCATAGTGTGTTTTCTAAACGTGTGACTCTATTCTGTTTTGTAATTCAGTTCAAGGGTAGCGGTTTTTACATTCCCTCTATAAGTCATATCTTATGATAAGTGCCTTTTTCTGTGTGACTTATTTCACTTAGAATCGTCGTACCTAAATCCAATCATCATGCTGCTACTAGCCTTATGACGTTGATTTCATGGCTGAGTGATATTCCATTGTACATAAGGACCACAACTTCTTTATCCATTTTTCTCTTTCCTGGGATATTTAAGGTGTAACGAAGTGGAGATTCTTGTCAACAGAGCAGCCCTAAACTTTGGGGTGCCTGTGTCTTGCTGATTTTTAGTTTTCCCAATTTATACGCCCATGAGTGGATGTGCCCTATGCTCCCTAAGCTCAGTTTTTTAGATGTTTCAGGACACACCGTGCACTTCTCCAGAGTGGCTGTTGGCAATTTACATCCCGCCCATCAGCGTAGCCAGGCTCCCGTTTCTCCATGGCCTGTCCTGCATTTCTGGTTTTGACACTTTATTCAGCATGGCCCTTTTGACCGATGGGAAGCGAGACTTCTTTGTAGCGCTGATTTGCCTTTCCAGGTTGCTTGGTTGGCCAAAAAGGGCGTATGCGTTTTTTCCTGAATATATTCAGGAAAAAACGCATACGCCCTTTTTGGCCAAGGGCATCATTGTCGAGGTTTTGCCGTTTTTCCTGTGCTTTAAAGGCGATTCGAATCTCCCTCCTGAAATCTGTTTCCTGCAATTCTGCCTTGCTTTCAAATCCTCTTCGTTGCCTTCCCTCAATATATTTGTGGACGAGAGTCATCATTTATAAGTCTGCAGGTTTGTGAATTGCAGTGCCCCTGAGCTCCATTTTTCAACTCGCTTTCTTGGGCGCTGGCCGCAAAAGCGCAGGATTGCTTCAGGCCCTATTCTGGTCCCAGGCGGCAGGCTGAGCCTGTGGTTAATTCTTCTTCCTGATGGGAAAATAGAGTGACCTCTGCCTGTCCCAACACCTGGAGCTAGTCTCTCATTGGTTCCCCCTCTTCCCTTTCATCCTCAGGACAAATTGCAAGCTGTACGGAACAGGAGGTTAAAGGTGCTGATTCTCCAAGGAGGGAGATTGCTAGTAAAGCGGCTGGAATGGCCAACCCGAGCACAAGGAGATGAGAAATGAGGTGCGTTTTAGAAACCTTTCCCGATCACACGGTGTACCATCTTCTGGGTTTCTCATGCATGTTTTCGATGTAGGAAGATGCCCTTGAACCTGGAGATTTGGGACCCATGGGATGGGTACCACGCAGTATTACTTTAAAGGGTCTGCGTTTGCTCACCCAACCTCACCAAACCTCTCAGCCCCAAGAGTGTCCACCCTTATGTCTCAATCAGCTGTGGGTCTAGATATGGTCAATCCAGGTGGCATTACAGCCGCTGAACGAATTTTGTAAGAATTTCTCTCTCTTTCACTGTCTTTGTTTCACGGGTTTTTAAAAGTAATTGATTTTTATAATGGGGTTTACCTGCTTTTCACTGCTGTGATTTTGCCGCTTTACACCCACTTGACTCACTTACAGAGAGATATCAATGCATAGGTTTCAAGATTCTTACTAGTCAGATATATTCTTGGGCGGTGAATTGGGGGTGTTGAGTCCAATTCATTGAGGAAGGAGTAGGGCTTGTCTATTACATATTGGGTTTATGGAACGGTATCTGAGATAATTTGAAACCCTTGTTGTATGCATCACCCCACCTCACCTTTCCCGTTAAGCAGCCATAGTGTGTTTTCTAAACGTGTGACTCTATTCTGTTTTGTAATTCAGTTCAAGGGTAGCGGTTTTTACATTCCCTCTATAAGTCATATCTTATGATAAGTGTCTTTTTCTGTGTGACTTATTTCACTTAGAATCGTCGTACCTAAATCCAATCATCATGCTGCTACTAGCCTTATGACGTTGATTTCATGGCTGAGTGATATTCCATTGTACATAAGGACCACAACTTCTTTATCCATTTTTCTCTTTCCTGGGATATTTAAGGTGTAACGAAGTGGAGATTCTTGTCAACAGAGCAGCCCTAAACTTTGGGGTGCCTGTGTCTTGCTGATTTTTAGTTTTCCCAATTTATACGCCCATGAGTGGATGTGCCCTATGCTCCCTAAGCTCAGTTTTCTAGATGTTTCAGGACACACCGTGCACTTCTCCAGAGTGGCTGTTGGCAATTTACATCCCGCCCATCAGCGTAGCCAGGCTCCCGTTTCTCCATGGCCTGTCCTGCATTTCTGCTTTTGACACTTTATTCAGCATGGCCCTTTTGACCGATGGGAAGCGAGACTTCTTTGTAGCGCTGATTTGCCTTTCCAGGTTGCTTGGTTGGCCAAAAAGGGCGTATGCGTTTTTTCCTGAATATATTCAGGAAAAAACGCATACGCCCTTTTTGGCCAAGGGCATCATTGTTGAGGTTTTGCCGCTTTTCCTGTGCTTTAAAGGCCATTCGAATCTCCCTCCTGAAATCTGTTTCCTGCAATTCTGCCTTGCTTTCAAATCCTCTTCGTTGCCTTCCCTCAATATATTTGTGGACGAGAGTCATCATTTATAAGTCTGCAGGTTTGTGAATTGCAGTGCCCCTGAGCTCCATTTTTCAACTCGCTTTCTTGGGCGCTGGCCGCAAAAGCGCAGGATTGCTTCAGGCCCTATTCTGGTCCCAGGCGGCAGGCTGAGCCTGTGGTTAATTCTTCTTCCTGATGGGAAAATAGAGTGACCTCTGCCTCTCCCAACACCTGGAGCTAGTCTCTCATTGGTTCCCCCTCTTCCCTTTCATCCTCAGGACAAATTGCAAGCTGTACGGAACAGGAGGTTAAAGGTGCTGATTCTCCAAGGAGGGAGATTGCTAGTAAAGCGGCTGGAATGGCGAACCCGAGCACAAGGAGATGAGAAATGAGGTGCGTTTTAGAAACCTTTCCCGATCACACGGTGTACCATCTTCTGGGTTTCTCATGCATGTTTTCGATGTAGGAAGATGCCCTTGAACCTGGAGATTTGGCACCCATGGGATGGGTACCACGCAGTATTACTTTAAAGGGTCTGCGTTTGCTCACCCAACCTCACCAAACCTCTCAGCCCCAAGAGTGTCCACCCTTATGTCTCAATCAGCTGTGGGTCTAGATATGGTCAATCCAGGTGGCATTACAGCCGCTGAACGAATTTTGTAAGAATTTCTCTGTCTTTCACTGTCTTTGTTTCACGGGTTTTTAAAAGTAATTGATTTTTATAATGGGGTTTACCTGCTTTTCACTGCTGTGATTTTGCCGCTTTACACCCACTTGACTCACTTACAGAGAGATATCAATGCATAGGTTTCAAGATTCTTACTAGTCAGATATATTCTTGGGCGGTGAATTGGGGGTGTTGAGTCCAATTCATTGAGGAAGGAGTAGGGCTTGTCTATTACATATTGGGTTTATGGAACGGTATCTGAGATAATTTGAAACCCTTGTTGTATGCATCACCCCACCTCACCTTTCCCGTTAAGCAGCCATAGTGTGTTTTCTAAACGTGTGACTCTATTCTGTTTTGTAATTCAGTTCAAGGGTAGCGGTTTTTACATTCCCTCTATAAGTCATATCTTATGATAAGTGTCTTTTTCTGTGTGACTTATTTCACTTAGAATCGTCGTACCTAAATCCAATCATCATGCTGCTACTAGCCTTATGACGTTGATTTCATGGCTGAGTGATATTCCATTGTACATAAGGACCACAACTTCTTTATCCATTTTTCTCTTTCCTGGGATATTTAAGGTGTAACGAAGTGGAGATTCTTGTCAACAGAGCAGCCCTAAACTTTGGGGTGCCTGTGTCTTGCTGATTTTTAGTTTTCCCAATTTATACGCCCATGAGTGGATGTGCCCTATGCTCCCTAAGCTGAGTTTTTTAGATGTTTCAGGACACACCGTGCACTTCTCCAGAGTGGCTGTTGGCAATTTACATCCCGCCCATCAGCGTAGCCAGGCTCCCGTTTCTCCATGGCCTGTCCTGCATTTCTGGTTTTGACACTTTATTCAGCATGGCCCTTTTGACCGATGGGAAGCGAGACTTCTTTGTAGCGCTGATTTGCCTTTCCAGGTTGCTTGGTTGGCCAAAAAGGGCGTATGCGTTTTTTCCTGAATATATTCAGGAAAAAACGCATACGCCCTTTTTGGCCAAGGGCATCATTGTCGAGGTTTTGCCGCTTTTCCTGTGCTTTAAAGGCGATTCGAATCTCCCTCCTGAAATCTGTTTCCTGCAATTCTGCCTTGCTTTCAAATCCTCTTCATTGCCTTCCCTCAATATATTTGTGGACGAGAGTCATCATTTATAAGTCTGCAGGTTTGTGAATTGCAGTGCCCCTGAGCTCCATTTTTCAACTCGCTTTCTTGGGCGCTGGCCGCAAAAGCGCAGGATTGCTTCAGGCCCTATTCTGGTCCCAGGCGGCAGGCTGAGCCTGTGGTTAATTCTTCTTCCTGATGGGAAAATAGAGTGACCTCTGCCTGTCCCAACACCTGGAGCTAGTCTCTCATTGGTTCCCCCTCTTCCCTTTCATCCTCAGGACAAATTGCAAGCTGTACGGAACAGGAGGTTAAAGGTGCTGATTCTCCAAGGAGGGAGATTGCTAGTAAAGCGGCTGGAATGGCCAACCCGAGCACAAGGAGATGAGAAATGAGGTGCGTTTTAGAAACCTTTCCCGATCACACGGTGTACCATCTTCTGGGTTTCTCATGCATGTTTTCGATGTAGGAAGATGCCCTTGAACCTGGAGATTTGGGACCCATGGGATGGGTACCACGCAGTATTACTTTAAAGGGTCTGCGTTTGCTCACCCAACCTCACCAAACCTCTCAGCCCCAAGAGTGTCCACCCTTATGTCTCAATCAGCTGTGGGTCTAGATATGGTCAATCCAGGTGGCATTACAGCCGCTGAACGAATTTTGTAAGAATTTCTCTCTCTTTCACTGTCTTTGTTTCACGGGTTTTTAAAAGTAATTGATTTTTATAATGTGGTTTACCTGCTTTTCACTGCTGTGATTTTGCCGCTTTACACCCACTTGACTCACTTACAGAGAGATATCAATGCATAGGTTTCAAGATTCTTACTAGTCAGATATATTCTTGGGCGGTGAATTGGGGGTGTTGAGTCCAATTCATTGAGGAAGGAGTAGGGCTTGTCTATTACATATTGGGTTTATGGAACGGTATCTGAGATAATTTGAAACCCTTGTTGTATGCATCACCCCACCTCACCTTTCCCGTTAAGCAGCCATAGTGTGTTTTCTAAACGTGTGACTCTATTCTGTTTTGTAATTCAGTTCAAGGGTAGTGGTTTTTACATTCCCTCTATAAGTCGTATCTTATGATAAGTGCCTTTTTCTGTGTGACTTATTTCACTTAGAATCGTCGTACCTAAATCCAATCATCATGCTGCTACTAGCCTTATGACGTTGATTTCATGGCTGAGTGATATTCCATTGTACATAAGGACCACAACTTCTTTATCCATTTTTCTCTTTCCTGGGATATTTAAGGTGTAACGAAGTGGAGATTCTTGTCAACAGAGCAGCCCTAAACTTTGGGGTGCCTGTGTCTTGCTGATTTTTAATTTTCCCAATTTATACGCCCATGAGTGAATGTGCCCTATGCTCCCTAAGCTCAGTTTTTTAGATGTCTCAGGACACACCGTCCACTTCTCCAGAGTGGCTGTTGGCAATTTACATCCCGCCCATCAGCTTAGCCAGGCTCCCGTTTCTCCATGGCCTGTCCTGCATTTCTGGTTTTGACACTTTATTCAGCATGGCCCTTTTGACCGATGGGAAGCGAGACTTCTTTGTAGCGCTGATTTGCCTTTCCAGGTTGCTTGGTTGGCCAAAAAGGGCGTATGCGTTTTTTCCTGAATATATTCAGGAAAAAACGCATACGCCCTTTTTGGCCAAGGGCATCATTGTCGAGGTTTTGCCGCTTTTCCTGTGCTTTAAAGGCGATTCGAATCTCCCTCCTGAAATCTGTTTCCTGCAATTCTGCCTTGCTTTCAAATCCTCTTCGTTGCCTTCCCTCAATATATTTGTGGACGAGAGTCATCATTTATAAGTCTGCAGGTTTGTGAATTGCAGTGCCCCTGAGCTCCATTTTTCAACTCGCTTTCTTGGGCGCTGGCCGCAAAAGCGCAGGATTGCTTCAGGCCCTATTCTGGTCCCAGGCGGCAGGCTGAGCCTGTGGTTAATTCTTCTTCCTGATGGGAAAATAGAGTGACCTGTGCCTGTCCCAACACCTGGAGCTAGTCTCTCATTGGTTCCCCCTCTTCCCTTTCATCCTCAGGACAAATTGCAAGCTGTACGGAACAGGAGGTTAAAGGTGCTGATTCTCCAAGGAGGGAGATTGCTAGTAAAGCGGCTGGAATGGCCAACCCGAGCACAAGGAGATGAGAAATGAGGTGCGTTTTAGAAACCTTTCCCGATCACACGGTGTACCATCTTCTGGGTTTCTCATGCATGTTTTCGATGTAGGAAGATGCCCTTGAACCTGGAGATTTGGGACCCATGGGATGGGTACCACGCAGTATTACTTTAAAGGGTCTGCGTTTGCTCACCCAACCTCACCAAACCTCTCAGCCCCAAGAGTGTCCACCCTTATGTCTCAATCAGCTGTGGGTCTAGATATGGTCAATCCAGGTGGCATTACAACCGCTGAACGAATTTTGTAAGAATTTCTCTCTCTTTCACTGTCTTTGTTTCACGGGTTTTTAAAAGTAATTGATTTTTATAATGGGGTTTACCTGCTTTTCACTGCTGTGATTTTGCCGCTTTACACCCACTTGACTCACTTACAGAGAGATATCAATGCATAGGTTTCAAGATTCTTACTAGTCAGATATATTCTTGGGCGGTGAATTGGGGGTGTTGAGTCCAATTCATTGAGGAAGGAGTAGGGCTTGTCTATTACATATTGGGTTTATGGAACGGTATCTGAGATAATTTGAAACCCTTGTTGTATGCATCACCCCACCTCACCTTTCCCGTTAAGCAGCCATAGTTTGTTTTCTAAACGTGTGACTCTATTCTGTTTTGTCATTCATTTCAAGGGTAGCGGTTTTTACATTCCCTGTATAAGTCATATCTTATGATAAGTGTCTTTTTCTGTGTGACTTATTTCACTTAGAATCGTCATACCTAAATCCAATCATCATGCTGCTACTAGCCTTATGACGTTGATTTCATGGCTGAGTGATATTCCATTGTACATAAGGTCCACAACTTCTTTATCCATTTTTCTCTTTCCTGGGATATTTAAGGTGTAATGAAGTGGAGATTCTTGTCAACAGAGCAGCCCTAAACTTTGGGGTGCCTGTGTCTTGCTGATTTTTAGTTTTCCCGATTTATACGCCCATGAGTGGATGTGCCCTATGCTCCCTAAGCTCAGTTTTTTAGATGTTTCAGGACACACCGTTCACTTCTCCAGAGTGGCTGTTGGCAATTTACATCCCGCCCATCAGCGTAGCCAGGCTCCCGTTTCTCCATGGCCTGTCCTGCATTTCTGGTTTTGACACTTTATTCAGCATGGCCCTTTTGACCGATGGGAAGCGAGACTTCTTTGTAGCGCTGATTTGCCTTTCCAGGTTGCTTGGTTGGCCAAAAAGGGCGTATGCGTTTTTTCCTGAATATATTCAGGAAAAAACGCATACGCCCTTTTTGGCCAAGGGCATCATTGTCGAGGTTTTGCCGCTTTTCCTGTGCTTTAAAGGCGATTCGAATCTCCTTCCTGAAATCTGTTTCCTGCAATTCTGCCTTGCTTTCAAATCCTCCTCGTTGACTTCCATCAATATATTTGTGGACGAGAGTCATCATTTATAAGTCTGCAGGTTTGTGAATTGCAGTGCCCCTGAGCTCCATTTTTCAACTCGCTTTCTTGGGAGCTGGCCGCAAGAGCGCAGGATTGCTTCAGGCCCTATTCTGGTCCCAGGCGGCAGGCTGAGCCTGTGGTTAATTCTTCTTCCTGAGGGGAAAATAGAGTGACCTGTGCCTGTCCCAACACCTAGAGCTAGTCTCTCATTGGTTCCCCCTCTTCCCGTTCATCCTCAGGACAAATTGCCACCTGTACGGAACAGGAGGTTAAAGGTGCTGATTCTCCAAGGAGGGAGATTGCTAGTAAAGCGGCTGGAATGGCGAACCCGAGCACAAGGAGATGAGAAATGAGGTGCGTTTTAGAAACCTTTCCCGATCACACGGTGTACCATCTTCTGGGTTTCTCATGCATGTTTTCGATGTAGGAAGATGCCCTTGAACCTGGAGATTTGGGACCCATGGGATGGGTACCACGCAGTATTACTTTAAAGGGTCTGCGTTTGCTCACCCAACCTCACCAAACCTCTCAGCCCCAAGAGTGTCCACCCTTATGTCTCAATCAGCTGTGGGTCTAGATATGGTCAATCCAGGTGGCATTACAACCGCTGAACGAATTTTGTAAGAATTTCTCTCTCTTTCACTGTCTTTGTTTCACGGGTTTTTAAAAGTAATTGATTTTTATAATGGGGTTTACCTGCTTTTCACTGCTGTGATTTTGCCGCTTTACACCCACTTGACTCACTTACAGAGAGATATCAATGCATAGGTTTCAAGATTCTTACTAGTCAGATATATTCTTGGGCGGTGAATTGGGGGTGTTGAGTCCAATTCATTGAGGAAGGAGTAGGGCTTGTCTATTACATATTGGGTTTATGGAACGGTATCTGAGATAATTTGAAACCCTTGTTGTATGCATCACCCCACCTCACCTTTCCCGTTAAGCAGCCATAGTGTGTTTTCTAAACGTGTGACTCTATTCTGTTTTGTAATTCATTTCAAGGGTAGCGGTTTTTACATTCCCTCTATAAGTCATATCTTATGATAAGTGTCTTTTTCTGTGTGACTTATTTCACTTAGAATCGTCGTACCTAAATCCAATCATCATGCTGCTACTAGCCTTATGACGTTGATTTCATGGCTGAGTGATATTCCATTGTACATAAGGTCCACAATTTCTTTATCCATTTTTCTCTTTCCTGGGATATTTAAGGTGTAATGAAGTGGAGATTCTTGTCAACAGAGCAGCCCTAAACTTTGGGGTGCCTGTGTCTTGCTGATTTTTAGTTTTCCCGATTTATACGCCCATGAGTGGATGTGCCCTATGCTCCCTAAGCTCAGTTTTTTAGATGTTTCAGGACACACCGTTCACTTCTCCAGAGTGGCTGTTGGCAATTTACATCCCGCCCATCAGCGTAGCCAGGCTCCCGTTTCTCCATGGCCTGTCCTGCATTTCTGGTTTTGACACTTTATTCAGCATGGCCCTTTTGACCGATGGGAAGCGAGACTTCTTTGTAGCGCTGATTTGCCTTTCCAGGTTGCTTGGTTGGCCAAAAAGGGCGTATGCGTTTTTTCCTGAATATATTCAGGAAAAAACGCATACGCCCTTTTTGGCCAAGGGCATCATTGTCGAGGTTTTGCCGCTTTTCCTGTGCTTTAAAGGCGATTCGAATCTCCCTCCTGAAATCTGTTTCCTGCAATTCTGCCTTGCTTTCAAATCCTCTTCGTTGCCTTCCATCAATATATTTGTGGACGAGAGTCATCATTTATAAGTCTGCAGGTTTGTGAATTGCAGTGCCCCTGAGCTCCATTTTTCAACTCGCTTTCTTGGGCGCTGGCCGCAAAACCGCAGGATTGCTTCAGGCCCTATTCTGGTCCCAGGCGGCAGGCTGAGCCTGTGGTTAATTCTTCTTCCTGATGGGAAAATAGAGTGACCTCTGCCTGTCCCAACACCTGGAGCTAGTCTCTCATTGGTTCCCCCTCTTCCCTTTCATCCTCAGGACAAATTGCAAGCTGTACGGAACAGGAGGTTAAAGGTGCTGATTCTCCAAGGAGGGAGATTGCTAGTAAAGCGGCTGGAATGGCGAACCCGAGCACAAGGAGATGAGAAATGAGGTGCGTTTTAGAAACCTTTCCCGATCACACGGTGTACCATCTTCTGGGTTTCTCATGCATGTTTTCGATGTAGGAAGATGCCCTTGAACCTGGAGATTTGGGACCCATGGGATGGGTACCACGCAGTATTACTTTAAAGGGTCTGCGTTTGCTCACCCAACCTCACCAAACCTCTCAGCCCCAAGAGTGTCCACCCTTATGTCTCAATCAGCTGTGGGTCTAGATATGGTCAATCCAGGTGGCATTACAGCCGCTGAACGAATTTTGTAAGAATTTCTCTCTCTTTCACTGTCTTTGTTTCACGGGTTTTTAAAAGTAATTGATTTTTATAATGGGGTTTACCTGCTTTTCACTGCTGTGATTTTGCCGCTTTACACCCACTTGACTCACTTACAGAGAGATATCAATGCATGGGTTTCAAGATTCTTACTAGTCAGATATATTCTTGGGCGGTGAATTGGGGGTGTTGAGTCCAATTCATTGAGGAGGGAGTAGGGCTTGTCTATTACATATTGGGTTCATGGAACGGTATGTGAGATAATTTGAAACCGTTGTTGTATGCATCACCCCACCTCACCTTTCCCATTAAGCAGCCATAGTGTGTTTTCTAAACGTGTGACTCTATTCTGTTTTGTAATTCAGTTCAAGGGTAGCGGTTTTTACATTCCCTCTATAAGTCATATCTTATGATAAGTGTCTTTTTCTGTGTGACTTATTTCACTTAGAATCGTCGTACCTAAATCCAATCATCATGCTGCTACTAGCCTTATGACGTTGATTTCATGGCTGAGTGATATTCCATTGTACATAAGGTCCACAATTTCTTTATCCATTTTTCTCTTTCCTGGGATATTTAAGGTGTAATGAAGTGGAGATTCTTGTCAACAGAGCAGCCCTAAACTTTGGGGTGCCTGTGTCTTGCTGATTTTTAGTTTTCCCGATTTATACGCCCATGAGTGGATGTGCCCTAAGCTCCCTAAGCTCAGTTTTTTAGATGTTTTAGGACACACCGTTCACTTCTCCAGAGTGGCTGTTGGCAATTTACATCCCGCCCATCAGCGTAGCCAGGCTCCCGTTTCTCCATGGCCTGTCCTGCATTTCTGGTTTTGACACTTTATTCAGCATGGCCCTTTTGACCGATGGGAAGCGAGACTTCTTTGTAGCGCTGATTTGCCTTTCCAGGTTGCTTGGTTGGCCAAAAAGGGCGTATGCGTTTTTTCCTGAATATATTCAGGAAAAAACGCATACGCCCTTTTTGGCCAAGGGCATCATTGTCGAGGTTTTGCCGCTTTTCCTGTGCTTTAAAGGCGATTCGAATCTCCTTCCTGAAATCTGTTTCCTGCAATTCTGCCTTGCTTTCAAATCCTCCTCGTTAACTTCCATCAATATATTTGTGGACGAGAGTCATCATTTATAAGTCTGCAGGTTTGTGAATTGCAGTGCCCCTGAGCTCCATTTTTCAACTCGCTTTCTTGGGAGCTGGCCGCAAGAGCGCAGGATTGCTTCAGGCCCTATTCTGGTCCCAGGCGGCAGGCTGAGCCTGTGGTTAATTCTTCTTCCTGAGGGGAAAATAGAGTGACTTGTGCCTGTCCCAACACCTAGAGCTAGTCTCTCATTGGTTCCCCCTCTTCCCGTTCATCCTCAGGACAAATTGCCACCTGTAAGGAACAGGAGGTTAAAGGTGCTGATTCTCCAAGGAGGGAGATTGCTAGTAAAGCGGCTGGAGTGGCGAACCCGAGCACAAGGAGATGAGAAATGAGGTGCGTTTTAGAAACCTTTCCCGATCACACGGTGTACCATCTTCTGGGTTTCTCATGCATGTTTTCGATGTAGGAAGATGCCCTTGAACCTGGAGATTTGGGACCCATGGGATGGGTACCACGCAGTATTACTTTAAAGGGTCTGCGTTTGCTCACCCAACCTCACCAAACCTCTCAGCCCCAAGAGTGTCCACCCTTATGTCTCAATCAGCTGTGGGTCTAGATATGGTCAATCCAGGTGGCATTACAGCCGCTGAACGAATTTTGTAAGAATTTCTCTCTCTTTCACTGTCTTTGTTTCACGGGTTTTTAAAAGTAATTGATTTTTATAATGGGGTTTACCTGCTTTTCACTGCTGTGATTTTGCCGCTTTACACCCACTTGACTCACTTACAGAGAGATATCAATGCATGGGTTTCAAGATTCTTACTAGTCAGATATATTCTTGGGCGGTGAATTGGGGGTGTTGAGTCCAATTCATTGAGGAGGGAGTAGGGCTTGTCTATTACATATTGGGTTTATGGAACGGTATCTGAGATAATTTGAAACCGTTGTTGTATGCATCACCCCACCTCACCTTTCCCATTAAGCAGCCATAGTGTGTTTTCTAAACGTGTGACTCTATTCTGTTTTGTAATTCAGTTCAAGGGTAGCGGTTTTTACATTCCCTCTATAAGTCATATCTTATGATAAGTGTCTTTTTCTGTGTGACTTATTTCACTTAGAATCGTCGTACCTAAATCCAATCATCATGCTGCTACTAGCCTTATGACGTTGATTTCATGGCTGAGTGATATTCCATTGTACATAAGGACCACAACTTCTTTATCCATTTTTCTCTTTCCTGGGATATTTAAGGTGTAACGAAGTGGAGATTCTTGTCAACAGAGCAGCCCTAAACTTTGGGGTGCCTGTGTCTTGCTGATTTTTAGTTTTCCCAATTTATACGCCCATGAGTGGATGTGCCCTATGCTCCCTAAGCTCAGTTTTTTAGATGTTTCAGGACACACCGTGCACTTCTCCAGAGTGGCTGTTGGCAATTTACATCCCGCCCATCAGCGTAGCCAGGCTCCCATTTCTCCATGGCCTGTGCTGCATTTCTGCTTTTGACACTTTATTCAGCATGGACCTTTTGACCGATGGGAAGCGAGACTTCTTTGTAGCGCTGATTTGCCTTTCCAGGTTGCTCGGTTGGCCAAAAAGGGCGTATGCGTTTTTTCCTGAATATATTCAGGAAAAAACGCATACGCCCTTTTTGGCCAAGGGCATCATTGTCGAGGTTTTGCCGCTTTTCCTGTGCTTTAAAGGCGATTCGAATCTCCCTCCTGAAATCTGTTTCCTGCAATTCTGCCTTGCTTTCAAATCCTCTTCGTTGCCTTCCCTCAATATATTTGTGGACGAGAGTCATCATTTATAAGTCTGCAGGTTTGTGAATTGCAGTGCCCCTGAGCTCCATTTTTCAACTCGCTTTCTTGGGCGCTGGCCGCAAAAGCGCAGGATTGCTTCAGGCCCTATTCTGGTCCCAGGCGGCAGGCTGAGCCTGTGGTTAATTCTTCTTCCTGATGGGAAAATAGAGTGACCTCTGCCTGTCCCAACACCTAGAGCTAGTCCCTCATTGGTTCCCCCTCTTCCCTTTCATCCTCAGGACAAATTGCAAGCTGTACGGAACAGGAGGTTAAAGGTGCTGATTCTCCAAGGAGGGAGATTGCTAGTAAAGCGGCTGGAATGGCGAACCCGAGCACAAGGAGATGAGAAATGAGGTGCGTTTTAGAAACCTTTCCCGATCACACGGTGTACCATCTTCTGGGTTTCTCATGCATGTTTTCGATGTAGGAAGATGCCCTTGAACCTGGAGATTTGGGACCCATGGGATGGGTACCACGCAGTATTACTTTAAAGGGTCTGCGTTTGCTCACCCAACCTCACCAAACCTCTCAGCCCCAAGAGTGTCCACCCTTATGTCTCAATCAGCTGTGGGTCTAGATATGGTCAATCCAGGTGGCATTACAGCCGCTGAACGAATTTTGTAAGAATTTCTCTCTCTTTCACTGTCTTTGTTTCACGGGTTTTTAAAAGTAATTGATTTTTATAATGGGGTTTACCTGCTTTTCACTGCTGTGATTTTGCCGCTTTACACCCACTTGACTCACTTACAGAGAGATATCAATGCATAGGTTTCAAGATTCTTACTAGTCAGATATATTCTTGGGCGGTGAATTGGGGGTGTTGAGTCCAATTCATTGAGGAAGGAGTAGGGCTTGTCTATTACATATTGGGTTTATGGAACGGTATCTGAGATAATTTGAAACCCTTGTTGTATGCATCACCCCACCTCACCTTTCCCGTTAAGCAGCCATAGTGTGTTTTCTAAACGTGTGACTCTATTCTGTTTTGTAATTCAGTTCAAGGGTAGCGGTTTTTACATTCCCTCTATAAGTCATATCTTATGATAAGTGTCTTTTTCTGTGTGACTTATTTCACTTAGAATCGTCGTACCTAAATCCAATCATCATGCTGCTACTAGCCTTATGACGTTGATTTCATGGCTGAGTGATATTCCATTGTACATAAGGACCACAACTTCTTTATCCATTTTTCTCTTTCCTGGGATATTTAAGGTGTAACGAAGTGGAGATTCTTGTCAACAGAGCAGCCCTAAACTTTGGGGTGCCTGTGTCTTGCTGATTTTTAGTTTTCCCAATTTATACGCCCATGAGTAGATGTGCCCTATGCTCCCTAAGCTGAGTTTTTTAGATGTTTCAGGACACACCGTACACTTCTCCAGAGTGGCTGTTGGCAATTTACATCCCGCCCATCAGCGTAGCCAGGCTCCCGTTTCTCCATGGCCTGTCCTGCATTTCTGGTTTTGACACTTTATTCAGCATGGCCCTTTTGACCGATGGGAAGCGAGACTTCTTTGTAGCGCTGATTTGCCTTTCCAGGTTGCTTGGTTGGCCAAAAAGGGCGTATGCGTTTTTTCCTGAATATATTCAGGAAAAAACGCATACGCCCTTTTTGGCCAAGGGCATCATTGTCGAGGTTTTGCCGCTTTTCCTGTGCTTTAAAGGCGATTCGAATCTCCCTCCTGAAATCTGTTTCCTGCAATTCTGCCTTGCTTTCAAATCCTCTTCATTGCCTTCCCTCAATATATTTGTGGACGAGAGTCATCATTTATAAGTCTGCAGGTTTGTGAATTGCAGTGCCCCTGAGCTCCATTTTTCAACTCGCTTTCTTGGGCGCTGGCCGCAAAAGCGCAGGATTGCTTCAGGCCCTATTCTGGTCCCAGGCGGCAGGCTGAGCCTGTGGTTAATTCTTCTTCCTGATGGGAAAATAGAGTGACCTCTGCCTGTCCCAACACCTGGAGCTAGTCTCTCATTGGTTCCCCCTCTTCCCTTTCATCCTCAGGACAAATTGCAAGCTGTACGGAACAGGAGGTTAAAGGTGCTGATTCTCCAAGGAGGGAGATTGCTAGTAAAGCGGCTGGAATGGCGAACCCGAGCACAAGGAGATGAGAAATGAGGTGCGTTTTAGAAACCTTTCCCGATCACACGGTGTACCATCTTCTGGGTTTCTCATGCATGTTTTCGATGTAGGAAGATGCCCTTGAACCTGGAGATTTGGGACCCATGGGATGGGTACCACGCAGTATTACTTTAAAGGGTCTGCGTTTGCTCACCCAACCTCACCAAACCTCTCAGCCCCAAGAGTGTCCACCCTTATGTCTCAATCAGCTGTGGGTCTAGATATGGTCAATCCAGGTGGCATTACAGCCGCTGAACGAATTTTGTAAGAATTTCTCTCTCTTTCACTGTCTTTGTTTCACGGGTTTTTAAAAGTAATTGATTTTTATAATGGGGTTTACCTGCTTTTCACTGCTGTGATTTTGCCGCTTTACACCCACTTGACTCACTTGCAGAGAGATATCAATGTATAGGTTTCAAGATTCTTACTAGTCAGATATATTCTTGGGCGGTGAATTGGGGGTGTTGAGTCCAATTCATTGAGGAAGGAGTAGGGCTTGTCTATTACATATTGGGTTTATGGAACGGTATCTGAGATAATTTGAAATCCTTGTTGTATGCATCACCCCACCTCACCTTTCCCGTTAAGCAGCCATAGTGTGTTTTCTAAACGTGTGACTCTATTCTGTTTTGTAATTCAGTTCAAGGGTAGCGGTTTTTACATTCCCTCTATAAGTCATATCTTATGATAAGTGTCTTTTTCTGTGTGACTTATTTCACTTAGAATCGTCGTACCTAAATCCAATCATCATGCTGCTGCTAGCCTTATGACGTTGATTTCATGGCTGAGTGATATTCCATTATACATAAGGACCACAACTTCTTTATCCATTTTTCTCTTTCCTGGGATATTTAAGGTGTAACGAAGTGGAGATTCTTGTCAACAGAGCAGCCCTAAACTTTGGGGTGCCTGTGTCTTGCTGATTTTTAGTTTTCCCAATTTATACCCCCATGAGTGGATGTGCCCTATGCTCCCTAAGCTGAGTTTTTTAGATGTTTCAGGACACACCGTGCACTTCTCCAGAGTGGCTGTTGGCAATTTACATCCCTCCCATCAGCGTAGCCAGGCTCCCGTTTCTCCATGGCCTGTCCTGCATTTTTGGTTTTGACACTTTATTCAGCATGGCCCTTTTGACCGATGGGAAGCGAGACTTCTTTGTAGCGCTGATTTGCCTTTCCAGGTTGCTTGGTTGGCCAAAAAGGGCGTATGCGTTTTTTCCTGAATATATTCAGGAAAAAACGCATACGCCCTTTTTGGCCAAGGGCATCATTGTCGAGGTTTTGCCGCTTTTCCTGTGCTTTAAAGGCGATTCGAATCTCCCTCCTGAAATCTGTTTCCTGCAATTCTGCCTTGCTTTCAAATCCTCTTCGTTGCCTTCCATCAATATATTTGTGGACGAGAGTCATCATTTATAAGTCTGCAGGTTTGTGAATTGCAGTGCCCCTGAGCTCCATTTTTCAACTCGCTTTCTTGGGCGCTGGCCGCAAAAGCGCAGGATTGCTTCAGGCCCTATTCTGGTCCCAGGCGGCAGGCTGAGCCTGTGGTTAATTCTTCTTCCTGATGGGAAAATAGAGTGACCTCTGCCTGTCCCAACACCTAGAGCTAGTCTCTCATTGGTTCCCCCTCTTCCCTTTCATCCTCAGGACAAATTGCAAGCTGTACGGAACAGGAGGTTAAAGGTGATGATTCTCCAAGGAGGGAGATTGCTAGTAAAGCGGCTGGAATGGCCAACCCGAGCACAAGGAGATGAGAAATGAGGTGCGTTTTAGAAACCTTTCCCGATCACACGGTGTACCATCTTCTGGGTTTCTCATGCATGTTTTCGATGTAGGAAGATGCCCTTGAACCTGGAGATTTGGGACCCATGGGATGGGTACCACGCAGTATTACTTTAAAGGGTCTGCGTTTGCTCACCCAACCTCACCAAACCTCTCAGCCCCAAGAGTGTCCACCCTTATGTCTCAATCAGCTGTGGGTCTAGATATGGTCAATCCAGGTGGCATTACAGCCGCTGAACGAATTTTGTAAGAATTTCTCTCTCTTTCACTGTCTTTGTTTCACGGGTTTTTAAAAGTAATTGATTTTTATAATGGGGTTTACCTGCTTTTCACTGCTGTGATTTTGCCACTTTACACCCACTTGACTCACTTACAGAGAGATATCAATGCATAGGTTTCAAGATTCTTACTAGTCAGATATATTCTTGGGCGGTGAATTGGGGGTGTTGAGTCCAATTCATTGAGGAAGGAGTAGGGCTTGTCTATTACATATTGGGTTTATGGAACGGTATCTGAGATAATTTGAAACCCTTGTTGTATGCATCACCCCACCTCACCTTTCCCGTTAAGCAGCCATAGTTTGTTTTCTAAACGTGTGACTCTATTCTGTTTTGTAATTCAGTTCAAGGGTAGCGGTTTTTACATTCCCTCTATAAGTCATATCTTATGATAAGTGTCTTTTTCTGTGTGACTTATTTCACTTAGAATCGTCGTACCTAAATCCAATCATCATGCTGCTACTAGCCTTATGACGTTGATTTCATGGCTGAGTGATATTCCATTGTACATAAGGTCCACAACTTCTTTATCCATTTTTCTCTTTCCTGGGATATTTAAGGTGTAACGAAGTGGAGATTCTTGTCAACAGAGCAGCCCTAAACTTTGGGGTGCCTGTGTCTTGCTGATTTTTAGTTTTCCCAATTTATACGCCCATGAGTGGATGTGCCCTATGCTCCCTAAGCTCAGTTTTTTAGATGTTTCAGGACACACCGTGCACTTCTCCAGAGTGGCTGTTGGCAATTTACATCCCGCCCATCAGCGTAGCCAGGCTCCCGTTTCTCCATGGCCTGTCCTGCATTTCTGGTTTTGACACTTTATTCAGCATGGCCCTTTTGACCGATGGGAAGCGAGACTTCTTTGTAGCGCTGATTTGCCTTTCCAGGTTGCTTGGTTGGCCAAAAAGGGCGTATGCGTTTTTTCCTGAATATATTCAGGAAAAAACGCATACGCCCTTTTTGGCCAAGGGCATCATTGTCGAGGTTTTGCCGCTTTTCCTGTGCTTTAAAGGCGATTCGAATCTCCCTCCTGAAATCTGTTTCCTGCAATTCTGCCTTGCTTTCAAATCCTCTTCGTTGCCTTCCATCAATATATTTGTGGACGAGAGTCATCATTTATAAGTCTGCAGGTTTGTGAATTGCAGTGCCCCTGAGCTCCATTTTTCAACTCGCTTTCTTGGGAGCTGGCCGCAAGAGCGCAGGATTGCTTCAGGCCCTATTCTGGTCCCAGGCGGCAGGCTGAGCCTGTGGTTAATTCTTCTTCCTGAGGGGAAAATAGAGTGACCTGTGCCTGTCCCAACACCTAGAGCTAGTCTCTCATTGGTTCCCCCTCTTCCCGTTCATCCTCAGGACAAATTGCAACCTGTACGGAACAGGAGGTTAAAGGTGCTGATTCTCCAAGGAGGGAGATTGCTAGTAAAGCGGCTGGAATGGCGAACCCGAGCACAAGGAGATGAGAAATGAGGTGCGTTTTAGAAACCTTTCCCGATCACACGGTGTACCATCTTCTGGGTTTCTCATGAATGTTTTCGATGTAGGAAGATGCCCTTGAACCTGGAGATTTGGGACCCATGGGATGGGTACCACGCAGTATTACTTTATAGGGTCTGCGTTTGCTCACCCAACCTCACCAAACCTCTCAGCCCCAAGAGTGTCCATCCTTATGTCTCAATCAGCTGTGGGTCTAGATATGGTCAATCCAGGTGGCATCACAGCCCCTGAACGAATTTTGTAAGAATTTCTCTCTCTTTCACTGTCTTTGTTTCACGGGTTTTTAAAAGTAATTGATTTTTATAATGGGGTTTACCTGCTTTTCACTGCTGTGATTTTGCCGCTTTACACCCACTTGACTCACTTACAGAGAGATATCAATGCATAGGTTTCAAGATTCTTACTAGTCAGATATATTCTTGGGCGGTGAATTGGGGGTGTTGAGTCCAATTCATTGAGGAAGGAGTAGGGCTTGTCTATTACATATTGGGTTTATGGAACGGTATCTGAGATAATTTGAAACCCTTGTTGTATGCATCACCCCACCTCACCTTTCCCGTTAAGCAGCCATAGTGTGTTTTCTAAACGTGTGACTCTATTCTGTTTTGTAATTCAGTTCAAGGGTAGCGGTTTTTACATTCCCTCTATAAGTCATATCTTATGATAAGTGTCTTTTTCTGTGTGACTTATTTCACTTAGAATCGTCGTACCTAAATCCAATCATCATGCTGCTACTAGCCTTATGACGTTGATTTCATGGCTGAGTGATATTCCATTGTACATAAGGACCACAACTTCTTTATCCATTTTTCTCTTTCCTGGGATATTTAAGGTGTAACGAAGTGGAGATTCTTGTCAACAGAGCAGCCCTAAACTTTGGGGTGCCTGTGTCTTGCTGATTTTTAGTTTTCCCAATTTATACGCCCATGAGTGGATGTGCCCTTAGCTCCCTAAGCTGAGTTTTTTAGATGTTTCAGGACACACCGTACACTTCTCCAGAGTGGCTGTTGGCAATTTACATCCCGCCCATCAGCGTAGCCAGGCTCCCGTTTCTCCATGGCCTGTCCTGCATTTCTGGTTTTGACACTTTATTCAGCATGGCCCTTTTGACCGATGGGAAGCGAGACTTCTTTGTAGCGCTGATTTGCCTTTCCAGGTTGCTTGGTTGGCCAAAAAGGGCGTATGCGTTTTTTCCTGAATATATTCAGGAAAAAACGCATACGCCCTTTTTGGCCAAGGGCATCATTGTCGAGGTTTTGCCGCTTTTCCTGTGCTTTAAAGGCGATTCGAATCTCCCTCCTGAAATCTGTTTCCTGCAATTCTGCCTTGCTTTCAAATCCTCTTCGTTGCCTTCCATCAATATATTTGTGGACGAGAGTCATCATTTATAAGTCTGCAGGTTTGTGAATTGCAGTGCCCCTGAGCTCCATTTTTCAACTCGCTTTCTTGGGAGCTGGCCGCAAAAGCGCAGGATTGCTTCAGGCCCTATTCTGGTCCCAGGCGGCAGGCTGAGCCTGTGGTTAATTCTTCTTCCTGAGGGGAAAATAGAGTGACCTGTGCCTGTCCCAACACCTGGAGCTAGTCTCTCATTGGTTCCCCCTCTTCCCGTTCATCCTCAGGACAAATTGCAAGCTGTACGGAACAGGAGGTTAAAGGTGCTGATTCTCCAAGGAGGGAGATTGCTAGTAAAGCGGCTGGAATGGCGAACCCGAGCACAAGGAGATGAGAAATGAGGTGCGTTTTAGAAACCTTTCCCGATCACACGGTGTACCATCTTCTGGGTTTCTCATGCATGTTTTCGATGTAGGAAGATGCCCTTGAACCTGGAGATTTGGGACCCATGGGATGGGTACCACGCAGTATTACTTTAAAGGGTCTGCGTTTGCTCACCCAACCTCACCAAACCTCTCAGCCCCAAGAGTGTCCACCCTTATGTCTCAATCAGCTGTGGGTCTAGATATGGTCAATCCAGGTGGCATTACAGCCGCTGAAAGAATTTTGTAAGAATTTCTCTCTCTTTCCCTGTCTTTGTTTCACGGGTTTTTAAAAGTAATTGATTTTTATAATGGGGTTTACCTGCTTTTCACTGCTGTGATTTTGCCGCTTTACACCCACTTGACTCACTTACAGAGAGATATCAATGCATAGGTTTCAAGATTCTTACTAGTCAGATATATTCTTGGGCGGTGAATTGGGGGTGTTGAGTCCAATTCATTGAGGAAGGAGTAGGGCTTGTCTATTACATATTGGGTTTATGGAACGGTATCTGAGATAATTTGAAACCCTTGTTGTATGCATCACCCCACCTCACCTTTCCCGTTAAGCAGCCATAGTTTGTTTTCTAAACGTGTGACTCTATTCTGTTTTGTAATTCATTTCAAGGGTAGCGGTTTTTACATTCCCTCTATAAGTCATATCTTATGATAAGTGTCTTTTTCTGTGTGACTTATTTCACTTAGAATCGTCGTACCTAAATCCAATCATCATGCTGCTACTAGCCTTATGACGTTGATTTCATGGCTGAGTGATATTCCATTGTACATAAGGTCCACAACTTCTTTATCCATTTTTCTCTTTCCTGGGATATTTAAGGTGTAACGAAGTGGAGATTCTTGTCAACAGAGCAGCCTTAAACTTTGGGGTGCCTGTGTCTTGCTGATTTTTAGTTTTCCCAATTTATACGCCCATGAGTGGATGTGCCCTATGCTCCCTAAGCTGAGTTTTTTAGATGTTTCAGGACACACCGTGCACTTCTCCAGAGTGGCTGTTGGCAATTTACATCCCGCCCATCAGCGTAGCCAGGCTCCCGTTTCTCCATGGCCTGTCCTGCATTTTTGGTTTTGACACTTTATTCAGCATGGCCCTTTTGACCGATGGGAAGCGAGACTTCTTTGTAGCGCTGATTTGCATTTCCAGGTTGCTTGGTTGGCCAAAAGGGGCGTATGCGTTTTTTCCTGAATATATTCAGGAAAAAACGCATGCGCCCTTTTTGGCCAAGGGCATCATTGTCGAGGTTTTGCCGCTTTTCCTGTGCTTTAAAGGCGATTCGAATCTCCCTCCTGAAATCTGTTTCCTGCAATTCTGCCTTGCTTTCAAATCCTCTTCGTTGCCTTCCATCAATATATTTGTGGACGAGAGTCATCATTTATAAGTCTGCAGGTTTGTGAATTGCAGTGCCCCTGAGCTCCATTTTTCAACTCGCTTTCTTGGGCGCTGGCCGCAAACGCGCAGGATTGCTTCAGGCCCTATTCTGGTCCCAGGCGGCAGGCTGAGCCTGTGGTTAATTCTTCTTCCTGATGGGAAAATAGAGTGACCTCTGCCTGTCCCAACACCTAGAGCTAGTCTCTCATTGGTTCCCCCTCTTCCCTTTCATCCTCAGGACAAATTGCAAGCTGTACGGAACAGGAGGTTAAAGGTGCTGATTCTCCAAGGAGGGAGATTGCTAGTAAAGCGGCTGGAATGGCGAACCCGAGCACAAGGAGATGAGAAATGAGGTGCGTTTTAGAAACCTTTCCCGATCACACGGTGTACCATCTTCTGGGTTTCTCATGCATGTTTTCGATGTAGGAAGATGCCCTTGAACCTGGAGATTTGGGACCCATGGGATGGGTACCACGCAGTATTACTTTAAAGGGTCTGCGTTTGCTCACCCAACCTCACCAAACCTCTCAGCCCCAAGAGTGTCCACCCTTATGTCTCAATCAGCTGTGGGTCTAGATATGGTCAATCCAGGTGGCATTACAGCCGCTGAACGAATTTTGTAAGAATTTCTCTCTCTTTCACTGTCTTTGTTTCACGGGTTTTTAAAAGTAATTGATTTTTATAATGGGGTTTACCTGCTTTTCACTGCTGTGATTTTGCCGCTTTACACCCACTTGACTCACTTACAGAGAGATATCAATGCATAGGTTTCAAGATTCTTACTAGTCAGATATATTCTTGGGCGGTGAATTGTGGGTGTTGAGTCCAATTCATTGAGGAAGGAGTAGGGCTTGTCTATTACATATTGGGTTTATGGAACGGTATCTGAGATAATTTGAAACCCTTGTTGTATGCATCACCCCACCTCACCTTTCCCGTTAAGCAGCCATAATTTGTTTTCTAAACGTGTGACTCTATTCTGTTTTGTAATTCAGTTCAAGGGTAGCGGTTTTTACATTCCCTCTATAAGTCATATCTTATGATAAGTGTCTTTTTCTGTGTGACTTATTTCACTTAGAATCGTCGTACCTAAATCCAATCATCATGCTGCTACTAGCCTTATGACGTTGATTTCATGGCTGAGTGATATTCCATTGTACATAAGGTCCACAACTTCTTTATCCATTTTTCTCTTTCCTGGGATATTTAAGGTGTAACGAAGTGGAGATTCTTGTCAACAGAGCAGCCCTAAACTTTGGGGTGCCTGTGTCTTGCTGATTTTTAGTTTTCCCAATTTATACGCCCATGAGTGGATGTGCCCTATGCTCCCTAAGCTCAGTTTTTTAGATGTTTCAGGACACACCGTGCACTTCTCCAGAGTGGCTGTTGGCAATTTACATCCCGCCCATCAGCGTAGCCAGGCTCCCGTTTCTCCATGGCCTGTCCTGCATTTCTGGTTTTGACACTTTATTCAGCATGGCCCTTTTGACCGATGGGAAGCGAGACTTCTTTGTAGCGCTGATTTGCCTTTCCAGGTTGCTTGGTTGGCCAAAAAGGGCGTATGCGTTTTTTCCTGAATATATTCAGGAAAAAACGCATACGCCCTTTTTGGCCAAGGGCATCATTGTCGAGGTTTTGCCGCTTTTCCTGTGCTTTAAAGGCGATTCGAATCTCCCTCCTGAAATCTGTTTCCTGCAATTCTGCCTTGCTTTCAAATCCTCTTCGTTGCCTTCCATCAATATATTTGTGGACGAGAGTCATCATTTATAAGTCTGCAGGTTTGTGAATTGCAGTGCCCCTGAGCTCCATTTTTCAACTCGCTTTCTTGGGAGCTGGCCGCAAAAGCGCAGGATTGCTTCAGGCCCTATTCTGGTCCCAGGCGGCAGGCTGAGCCTGTGGTTAATTCTTCTTCCTGAGGGGAAAATAGAGTGACCTGTGCCTGTCCCAACACCTAGAGCTAGTCTCTCATTGGTTCCCCCTCTTCCCGTTCATCCTCAGGACAAATTGCAACCTGTACGGAACAGGAGGTTAAAGGTGCTGATTCTCCAAGGAGGGAGATTGCTAGTAAAGCGGCTGGAATGGCGAACCCGAGCACAAGGAGATGAGAAATGAGGTGCGTTTTAGAAACCTTTCCCGATCACACGGTGTACCATCTTCTGGGTTTCTCATGCATGTTTTCGATGTAGGAAGATGCCCTTGAACCTGGAGATTTGGGACCCATGGGATGGGTACCACGCAGTATTACTTTAAAGGGTCTGCGTTTGCTCACCCAACCTCACCAAACCTCTCAGCCCCAAGAGTGTCCACCCTTATGTCTCAATCAGCTGTGGGTCTAGATATGGTCAATCCAGGTGGCATTACAGCCGCTGAACGAATTTTGTAAGAATTTCTCTCTCTTTCACTGTCTTTGTTTCACGGGTTTTTAAAAGTAATTGATTTTTATAATGGGGTTTACCTGCTTTTCACTGCTGTGATTTTGCCGCTTTACACCCACTTGACTCACTTACAGAGAGATATCAATGCATAGGTTTCAAGATTCTTACTAGTCAGATATATTCTTGGGCGGTGAATTGGGGGTGTTGAGTCCAATTCATTGAGGAAGGAGTAGGGCTTGTCTATTACATATTGGGTTTATGGAACGGTATCTGAGATAATTTGAAACCCTTGTTGTATGCATCACCCCACCTCACCTTTCCCGTTAAGCAGCCATAGTTTGTTTTCTAAACGTGTGACTCTATTCTGTTTTGTAATTCATTTCAAGGGTAGCGGTTTTTACATTCCCTCTATAAGTCATATCTTATGATAAGTGTCTTTTTCTGTGTGACTTATTTCACTTAGAATCGTCGTACCTAAATCCAATCATCATGCTGCTACCAGCCTTATGACGTTGATTTCATGGCTGAGTGATATTCCATTGTACATAAGGTCCACAACTTCTTTATCCATTTTTCTCTTTCCTGGGATATTTAAGGTGTAATGAAGTGGAGATTCTTGTCAACAGAGCAGCCCTAAACTTTGGGGTGCCTGTGTCTTGCTGATTTTTAGTTTTCCCAATTTATACGCCCATGAGTGGATGTGCCCTATGCTCCCTAAGCTCAGTTTTTTAGATGTTTCAGGACACACCGTGCACTTCTCCAGAGTGGCTGTTGGCAATTTACATCCCGCCCATCAGCGTAGCCAGGCTCCCGTTTCTCCATGGCCTGTCCTGCATTTCTGGTTTTGACACTTTATTCAGCATGGCCCTTTTGACCGATGGGAAGCGAGACTTCTTTGTAGCGCTGATTTGCCTTTCCAGGTTGCTTGGTTGGCCAAAAAGGGCGTATGCGTTTTTTCCTGAATATATTCAGGAAAAAACGCATACGCCCTTTTTGGCCAAGGGCATCATTGTCGAGGTTTTGCCGCTTTTCCTGTGCTTTAAAGGCGATTCGAATCTCCCTCCTGAAATCTGTTTCCTGCAATTCTGCCTTGCTTTCAAATCCTCTTCGTTGCCTTCCATCAATATATTTGTGGACGAGAGTCATCATTTATAAGTCTGCAGGTTTGTGAATTGCAGTGCCCCTGAGCTCCATTTTTCAACTCGCTTTCTTGGGAGCTGGCCGCAAGAGCGCAGGATTGCTTCAGGCCCTATTCTGGTCCCAGGCGGCAGGCTGAGCCTGTGGTTAATTCTTCTTCCTGAGGGGAAAATAAAGTGACCTGTGCCTGTCCCAACACCTAGAGCTAGTCTCTCATTGGTTCCCCCTCTTCCCGTTCATCCTCAGGACAAATTGCAACCTGTACGGAACAGGAGGTTAAAGGTGCTGATTCTCCAAGGAGGGAGATTGCTAGTAAAGCGGCTGGAATGGCGAACCCGAGCACAAGGAGATGAGAAATGAGGTGCGTTTTAGAAACCTTTCCCGATCACACGGTGTACCATCTTCTGGGTTTCTCATGCATGTTTTCGATGTAGGAAGATGCCCTTGAACCTGGAGATTTGGGACCCATGGGATGGGTACCACGCAGTATTATTTTAAAGGGTCTGCGTTTGCTCACCCAACCTCACCAAACCTCTCAGCCCCAAGAGTGTCCACCCTTATGTCTCAATCAGCTGTGGGTCTAGATATGGTCAATCCAGGTGGCATTACAGCCGCTGAACGAATTTTGTAAGAATTTCTCTGTCTTTCACTGTCTTTGTTTCACGGGTTTTTAAAAGTAATTGATTTTTATAATGGGGTTTACCTGCTTTTCACTGCTGTGATTTTGCCGCTTTACACCCACTTGACTCACTTACAGAGAGATATCAATGCATAGGTTTCAAGATTCTTACTAGTCAGATATATTCTTGGGCGGTGAATTGGGGGTGTTGAGTCCAATTCATTGAGGAAGGAGTAGGGCTTGTCTATTACATATTGGGTTTATGGAACGGTATCTGAGATAATTTGAAACCCTTGTTGTATGCATCACCCCACCTCACCTTTCCCGTTAAGCAGCCATAGTGTGTTTTCTAAACGTGTGACTCTATTCTGTTTTGTAATTCAGTTCAAGGGTAGCGGTTTTTACATTCCCTCTATAAGTCATATCTTATGATAAGTGTCTTTTTCTGTGTGACTTATTTCACTTAGAATCGTCGTACCTAAATCCAATCATCATGCTGCTACTAGCCTTATGACGTTGATTTCATGGCTGAGTGATATTCCATTGTACATAAGGACCACAACTTCTTTATCCATTTTTCTCTTTCCTGGGATATTTAAGGTGTAACGAAGTGGAGATTCTTCTCAACAGAGCAGCCCTAAACTTTGGGGTGCCTGTGTCTTGCTGATTTTTAGTTTTCCCAATTTATACGCCCATGAGTGGATGTGCCCTATGCTCCCTAAGCTCAGTTTTTTAGATGTTTCAGGACACACCGTGCACTTCTCCAGAGTGGCTGTTGGCAATTTACATCCTGCCCATCAGCGTAGCCAGGCTCCCGTTTCTCCATGGCCTGTCCTGCATTTCTGCTTTTGACACTTTATTCAGCATGGCCCTTTTGACCGATGGGAAGCGAGACTTCTTTGTAGCGCTGATTTGCCTTTCCAGGTTGCTTGGTTGGCCAAAAAGGGCGTAAGCGTTTTTTCCTGAATATATTCAGGAAAAAACGCTTACGCCCTTTTTGGCCAAGGGCATCATTGTCGAGGTTTTGCCGCTTTTCCTGTGCTTTAAAGGCGATTCGAATCTCCCTCCTGAAATCTGTTTCCTGCAATTCTGCCTTGCTTTCAAATCCTCTTCGTTGCCTTCCATCAATATATTTGTGGACGAGAGTCATCATTTATAAGTCTGCAGGTTTGTGAATTGCAGTGCCCCTGAGCTCCATTTTTCAACTCGCTTTCTTGGGCGCTGGCCGCAAAAGCGCAGGATTGCTTCAGGCCCTATTCTGGTCCCAGGCGGCAGGCTGAGCCTGTGGTTAATTCTTCTTCCTGATGGGAAAATAGAGTGACCTCTGCCTGTCCCAACACCTAGAGCTAGTCTCTCATTGGTTCCCCCTCTTCCCTTTCATCCTCAGGACAAATTGCAACCTGTACGGAACAGGAGGTTAAAGGTGCTGATTCTTCAAGGAGGGAGATTGCTAGTAAAGCGGCTGGAATGGCGAACCCAAGCACAAGGAGATGAGAAATGAGGTGCGTTTTAGAAACCTTTCCCGATCACACGGTGTACCATCTTCTGGGTTTCTCATGAATGTTTTCGATGTAGGAAGATGCCCTTGAACCTGGAGATTCGGGACCCATGGGATGGGTACCACGCAGTATTACTTTATAGGGTCTGCGTTTGCTCACCCAACCTCACCAAACCTCTCAGCCCCAAGAGTGTCCATCCTTATGTCTCAATCAGCTGTGGGTCTAGATATGGTCAATCCAGGTGGCATCACAGCCCCTGAACGAATTTTGTAAGAATTTCTCTGTCTTTCACTGTCTTTGTTTCACGGGTTTTTAAAAGTAATTGATTTTTATAATGGGGTTTACCTGCTTTTCACTGCTGTGATTTTGCCGCTTTACACCCACTTGACTCACTTACAGAGAGATATCAATGCATAGGTTTCAAGATTCTTACTAGTCAGATATATTCTTGGGCGGTGAATTGGGGGTGTTGAGTCCAATTCATTGAGGAAGGAGTAGGGCTTGTCTATTACATATTGGGTTTATGGAACGGTATCTGAGATAATTTGAAACCCTTGTTGTATGCATCACCCCACCTCACCTTTCCCGTTAAGCAGCCATAGTGTGTTTTCTAAACGTGTGACTCTATTCTGTTTTGTAATTCAGTTCAAGGGTAGCGGTTTTTACATTCCCTCTATAAGTCATATCTTATGATAAGTGTCTTTTTCTGTGTGACTTATTTCACTTAGAATCGTCGTATCTAAATCCAATCATCATGCTGCTACTAGCCTTATGACGTTGATTTCATGGCTGAGTGATATTCCATTGTACATAAGGACCACAACTTCTTTATCCATTTTTCTCTTTCCTGGGATATTTAAGGTGTAATGAAGTGGAGATTCTTGTCAACAGAGCAGCCCCAAACTTTGGGGTGCCTGTGTCTTGCTGATTTTTAGTTTTCCCAATTTATACGCCCATGAGTGGATGTGCCCTATGCTCCCTAAGCTCAGTTTTTTAGATGTTTCAGGACACACCGTGCACTTCTCCAGAGTGGCTGTTGGCAATTTACATCCCGCCCATCAGCGTAGCCAGGCTCCCGTTTCTCCATGGCCTGTCCTGCATTTCTGGTTTTGACACTTTATTCAGCATGGCCCTTTTGACCGATGGGAAGCGAGACTTCTTCGTAGCGCTGATTTGCCTTTCCAGGTTGCTCGGTTGGCCAAAAAGGGCGTATGCGTTTTTTCCTGAATATATTCAGGAAAAAACGCATACGCCCTTTTTGGCCAAGGGCATCATTGTCGAGGTTTTGCCGCTTTTCCTGTGCTTTAAAGGCGATTCGAATCTCCCTCCTGAAATCTGTTTCCTGCAATTCTGCCTTGCTTTCAAATCCTCTTCGTTGCCTTCCCTCAATATATTTGTGGACGAGAGTCATCATTTATAAGTCTGCAGGTTTGTGAATTGCAGTGCCCCTGAGCTCCATTTTTCAACTCGCTTTCTTGGGCGCTGGCCGCAAAAGCGCAGGATTGCTTCAGGCCCTATTCTGGTCCCAGGCGGCAGGCTGAGCCTGTGGTTAATTCTTCTTCCTGATGGGAAAATAGAGTGACCTCTGCCTGTCCCAACACCTAGAGCTAGTCCCTCATTGGTTCCCCCTCTTCCCTTTCATCCTCAGGACAAATTTCAAGCTGTACGGAACAGGAGGTTTAAGGTGCTGATTCTCCAAGGAGGGAGATTGCTAGTAAAGCGGCTGGAATGGCGAACCCGAGCACAAGGAGATGAGAAATGAGGTGTGTTTTAGAAACCTTTCCCGATCACACGGTGTACCATCTTCTGGGTTTCTCATGCATGTTTTCGATGTAGGAAGATGCCCTTGAACCTGGAGATTTGGGACCCATGGGATGGGTACCACGCAGTATTACTTTAAAGGGTCTGCGTTTGCTCACCCAACCTCACCAAACCTCTCAGCCCCAAGAGTGTCCACCCTTATGTCTCAATCAGCTGTGGGTCTAGATATGGTCAATCCAGGTGGCATTACAGCCGCTGAACGAATTTTGTAAGAATTTCTCTCTCTTTCACTGTCTTTGTTTCACGGGTTTTTAAAAGTAATTGATTTTTATAATGGGGTTTACCTGCTTTTCACTGCTGTGATTTTGCCGCTTTACACCCACTTGACTCACTTACAGAGAGATATCAATGCATAGGTTTCAAGATTCTTACTAGTCAGATATATTCTTGGGCGGTGAATTGGGGGTGTTGAGTCCAATTCATTGAGGAAGGAGTAGGGCTTGTCTATTACATATTGGGTTTATGGAACGGTATCTGAGATAATTTGAAACCCTTGTTGTATGCATCACCCCACCTCACCTTTCCCGTTAAGAAGCCATAGTGTGTTTTCTAAACGTGTGACTCTATTCTGTTTTGTAATTCAGTTCAAGGGTAGCGGTTTTTACATTCCCTCTATAAGTCATATCTTATGATAAGTGTCTTTTTCTGTGTGACTTATTTCACTTAGAATCGTCGTACCTAAATCCAATCATCATGCTGCTACTAGCCTTATGACGTTGATTTCATGGCTGAGTGATATTCCATTGTACATAAGGACCACAACTTCTTTATCCATTTTTCTCTTTCCTGGGATATTTAAGGTGTAACGAAGTGGAGATTCTTGTCAACAGAGCAGCCCTAAACTTTGGGGTGCCTGTGTCTTGCTGATTTTTAATTTTCCCAATTTATACGCCCATGAGTGAATGTGCCCTATGCTCCCTAAGCTCAGTTTTTTAGATGTCTCAGGACACACCGTCCACTTCTCCAGAGTGGCTGTTGGCAATTTACATCCCGCCCATCAGCTTAGCCAGGCTCCCGTTTCTCCATGGCCTGTCCTGCATTTCTGGTTTTGACACTTTATTCAGCATGGCCCTTTTGACCGATGGGAAGCGAGACTTCTTTGTAGCGCTGATTTGCCTTTCCAGGTTGCTTGGTTGGCCAAAAAGGGCGTATGCGTTTTTTCCTGAATATATTCAGGAAAAAACGCATACGCCCTTTTTGGCCAAGGGCATCATTGTCGAGGTTTTGCCGCTTTTCCTGTGCTTTAAAGGCGATTCGAATCTCCCTCCTGAAATCTGTTTCCTGCAATTCTGCCTTGCTTTCAAATCCTCTTCGTTGCCTTCCCTCAATATATTTGTGGACGAGAGTCATCATTTATAAGTCTGCAGGTTTGTGAATTGCAGTGCCCCTGAGCTCCATTTTTCAACTCGCTTTCTTGGGCGCTGGCCGCAAAAGCGCAGGATTGCTTCAGGCCCTATTCTGGTCCCAGGCGGCAGGCTGAGCCTGTGGTTAATTCTTCTTCCTGATGGGAAAATAGAGTGACCTGTGCCTGTCCCAACACCTGGAGCTAGTCTCTCATTGGTTCCCCCTCTTCCCTTTCATCCTCAGGACAAATTGCAAGCTGTACGGAACAGGAGGTTAAAGGTGCTGATTCTCCAAGGAGGGAGATTGCTAGTAAAGCGGCTGGAATGGCCAACCCGAGCACAAGGAGATGAGAAATGAGGTGCGTTTTAGAAACCTTTCCCGATCACACGGTGTACCATCTTCTGGGTTTCTCATGCATGTTTTCGATGTAGGAAGATGCCCTTGAACCTGGAGATTTGGGACCCATGGGATGGGTACCACGCAGTATTACTTTAAAGGGTCTGCGTTTGCTCACCCAACCTCACCAAACCTCTCAGCCCCAAGAGTGTCCACCCTTATGTCTCAATCAGCTGTGGGTCTAGATATGGTCAATCCAGGTGGCATTACAACCGCTGAACGAATTTTGTAAGAATTTCTCTCTCTTTCACTGTCTTTGTTTCACGGGTTTTTAAAAGTAATTGATTTTTATAATGGGGTTTACCTGCTTTTCACTGCTGTGATTTTGCCGCTTTACACCCACTTGACTCACTTACAGAGAGATATCAATGCATAGGTTTCAAGATTCTTACTAGTCAGATATATTCTTGGGCGGTGAATTGGGGGTGTTGAGTCCAATTCATTGAGGAAGGAGTAGGGCTTGTCTATTACATATTGGGTTTATGGAACGGTATCTGAGATAATTTGAAACCCTTGTTGTATGCATCACCCCACCTCACCTTTCCCGTTAAGCAGCCATAGTTTGTTTTCTAAACGTGTGACTCTATTCTGTTTTGTCATTCATTTCAAGGGTAGCGGTTTTTACATTCCCTGTATAAGTCATATCTTATGATAAGTGTCTTTTTCTGTGTGACTTATTTCACTTAGAATCGTCATACCTAAATCCAATCATCATGCTGCTACTAGCCTTATGACGTTGATTTCATGGCTGAGTGATATTCCATTGTACATAAGGTCCACAACTTCTTTATCCATTTTTCTCTTTCCTGGGATATTTAAGGTGTAATGAAGTGGAGATTCTTGTCAACAGAGCAGCCCTAAACTTTGGGGTGCCTGTGTCTTGCTGATTTTTAGTTTTCCCGATTTATACGCCCATGAGTGGATGTGCCCTATGCTCCCTAAGCTCAGTTTTTTAGATGTTTCAGGACACACCGTTCACTTCTCCAGAGTGGCTGTTGGCAATTTACATCCCGCCCATCAGCGTAGCCAGGCTCCCGTTTCTCCATGGCCTGTCCTGCATTTCTGGTTTTGACACTTTATTCAGCATGGCCCTTTTGACCGATGGGAAGCGAGACTTCTTTGTAGCGCTGATTTGCCTTTCCAGGTTGCTTGGTTGGCCAAAAAGGGCGTATGCGTTTTTTCCTGAATATATTCAGGAAAAAACGCATACGCCCTTTTTGGCCAAGGGCATCATTGTCGAGGTTTTGCCGCTTTTCCTGTGCTTTAAAGGCGATTCGAATCTCCTTCCTGAAATCTGTTTCCTGCAATTCTGCCTTGCTTTCAAATCCTCCTCGTTGACTTCCATCAATATATTTGTGGACGAGAGTCATCATTTATAAGTCTGCAGGTTTGTGAATTGCAGTGCCCCTGAGCTCCATTTTTCAACTCGCTTTCTTGGGAGCTGGCCGCAAGAGCGCAGGATTGCTTCAGGCCCTATTCTGGTCCCAGGCGGCAGGCTGAGCCTGTGGTTAATTCTTCTTCCTGAGGGGAAAATAGAGTGACCTGTGCCTGTCCCAACACCTAGAGCTAGTCTCTCATTGGTTCCCCCTCTTCCCGTTCATCCTCAGGACAAATTGCCACCTGTACGGAACAGGAGGTTAAAGGTGCTGATTCTCCAAGGAGGGAGATTGCTAGTAAAGCGGCTGGAATGGCGAACCCGAGCACAAGGAGATGAGAAATGAGGTGCGTTTTAGAAACCTTTCCCGATCACACGGTGTACCATCTTCTGGGTTTCTCATGCATGTTTTCGATGTAGGAAGATGCCCTTGAACCTGGAGATTTGGGACCCATGGGATGGGTACCACGCAGTATTACTTTAAAGGGTCTGCGTTTGCTCACCCAACCTCACCAAACCTCTCAGCCCCAAGAGTGTCCACCCTTATGTCTCAATCAGCTGTGGGTCTAGATATGGTCAATCCAGGTGGCATTACAACCGCTGAACGAATTTTGTAAGAATTTCTCTCTCTTTCACTGTCTTTGTTTCACGGGTTTTTAAAAGTAATTGATTTTTATAATGGGGTTTACCTGCTTTTCACTGCTGTGATTTTGCCGCTTTACACCCACTTGACTCACTTACAGAGAGATATCAATGCATAGGTTTCAAGATTCTTACTAGTCAGATATATTCTTGGGCGGTGAATTGGGGGTGTTGAGTCCAATTCATTGAGGAAGGAGTAGGGCTTGTCTATTACATATTGGGTTTATGGAACGGTATCTGAGATAATTTGAAACCCTTGTTGTATGCATCACCCCACCTCACCTTTCCCGTTAAGCAGCCATAGTGTGTTTTCTAAACGTGTGACTCTATTCTGTTTTGTAATTCATTTCAAGGGTAGCGGTTTTTACATTCCCTCTATAAGTCATATCTTATGATAAGTGTCTTTTTCTGTGTGACTTATTTCACTTAGAATCGTCGTACCTAAATCCAATCATCATGCTGCTACTAGCCTTATGACGTTGATTTCATGGCTGAGTGATATTCCATTGTACATAAGGTCCACAATTTCTTTATCCATTTTTCTCTTTCCTGGGATATTTAAGGTGTAATGAAGTGGAGATTCTTGTCAACAGAGCAGCCCTAAACTTTGGGGTGCCTGTGTCTTGCTGATTTTTAGTTTTCCCGATTTATACGCCCATGAGTGGATGTGCCCTATGCTCCCTAAGCTCAGTTTTTTAGATGTTTCAGGACACACCGTTCACTTCTCCAGAGTGGCTGTTGGCAATTTACATCCCGCCCATCAGCGTAGCCAGGCTCCCGTTTCTCCATGGCCTGTCCTGCATTTCTGGTTTTGACACTTTATTCAGCATGGCCCTTTTGACCGATGGGAAGCGAGACTTCTTTGTAGCGCTGATTTGCCTTTCCAGGTTGCTTGGTTGGCCAAAAAGGGCGTATGCGTTTTTTCCTGAATATATTCAGGAAAAAACGCATACGCCCTTTTTGGCCAAGGGCATCATTGTCGAGGTTTTGCCGCTTTTCCTGTGCTTTAAAGGCGATTCGAATCTCCCTCCTGAAATCTGTTTCCTGCAATTCTGCCTTGCTTTCAAATCCTCTTCGTTGCCTTCCATCAATATATTTGTGGACGAGAGTCATCATTTATAAGTCTGCAGGTTTGTGAATTGCAGTGCCCCTGAGCTCCATTTTTCAACTCGCTTTCTTGGGCGCTGGCCGCAAAACCGCAGGATTGCTTCAGGCCCTATTCTGGTCCCAGGCGGCAGGCTGAGCCTGTGGTTAATTCTTCTTCCTGATGGGAAAATAGAGTGACCTCTGCCTGTCCCAACACCTGGAGCTAGTCTCTCATTGGTTCCCCCTCTTCCCTTTCATCCTCAGGACAAATTGCAAGCTGTACGGAACAGGAGGTTAAAGGTGCTGATTCTCCAAGGAGGGAGATTGCTAGTAAAGCGGCTGGAATGGCCAACCCGAGCACAAGGAGATGAGAAATGAGGTGCGTTTTAGAAACCTTTCCCGATCACACGGTGTACCATCTTCTGGGTTTCTCATGCATGTTTTCGATGTAGGAAGATGCCCTTGAACCTGGAGATTTGGGACCCATGGGATGGGTACCACGCAGTATTACTTTAAAGGGTCTGCGTTTGCTCACCCAACCTCACCAAACCTCTCAGCCCCAAGAGTGTCCACCCTTATGTCTCAATCAGCTGTGGGTCTAGATATGGTCAATCCAGGTGGCATTACAGCCGCTGAACGAATTTTGTAAGAATTTCTCTCTCTTTCACTGTCTTTGTTTCACGGGTTTTTAAAAGTAATTGATTTTTATAATGGGGTTTACCTGCTTTTCACTGCTGTGATTTTGCCGCTTTACACCCACTTGACTCACTTACAGAGAGATATCAATGCATGGGTTTCAAGATTCTTACTAGTCAGATATATTCTTGGGCGGTGAATTGGGGGTGTTGAGTCCAATTCATTGAGGAGGGAGTAGGGCTTGTCTATTACATATTGGGTTCATGGAACGGTATGTGAGATAATTTGAAACCGTTGTTGTATGCATCACCCCACCTCACCTTTCCCATTAAGCAGCCATAGTGTGTTTTCTAAACGTGTGACTCTATTCTGTTTTGTAATTCAGTTCAAGGGTAGCGGTTTTTACATTCCCTCTATAAGTCATATCTTATGATAAGTGTCTTTTTCTGTGTGACTTATTTCACTTAGAATCGTCGTACCTAAATCCAATCATCATGCTGCTACTAGCCTTATGACGTTGATTTCATGGCTGAGTGATATTCCATTGTACATAAGGTCCACAATTTCTTTATCCATTTTTCTCTTTCCTGGGATATTTAAGGTGTAATGAAGTGGAGATTCTTGTCAACAGAGCAGCCCTAAACTTTGGGGTGCCTGTGTCTTGCTGATTTTTAGTTTTCCCGATTTATACGCCCATGAGTGGATGTGCCCTAAGCTCCCTAAGCTCAGTTTTTTAGATGTTTTAGGACACACCGTTCACTTCTCCAGAGTGGCTGTTGGCAATTTACATCCCGCCCATCAGCGTAGCCAGGCTCCCGTTTCTCCATGGCCTGTCCTGCATTTCTGGTTTTGACACTTTATTCAGCATGGCCCTTTTGACCGATGGGAAGCGAGACTTCTTTGTAGCGCTGATTTGCCTTTCCAGGTTGCTTGGTTGGCCAAAAAGGGCGTATGCGTTTTTTCCTGAATATATTCAGGAAAAAACGCATACGCCCTTTTTGGCCAAGGGCATCATTGTCGAGGTTTTGCCGCTTTTCCTGTGCTTTAAAGGCGATTCGAATCTCCTTCCTGAAATCTGTTTCCTGCAATTCTGCCTTGCTTTCAAATCCTCCTCGTTAACTTCCATCAATATATTTGTGGACGAGAGTCATCATTTATAAGTCTGCAGGTTTGTGAATTGCAGTGCCCCTGAGCTCCATTTTTCAACTCGCTTTCTTGGGAGCTGGCCGCAAGAGCGCAGGATTGCTTCAGGCCCTATTCTGGTCCCAGGCGGCAGGCTGAGCCTGTGGTTAATTCTTCTTCCTGAGGGGAAAATAGAGTGACTTGTGCCTGTCCCAACACCTAGAGCTAGTCTCTCATTGGTTCCCCCTCTTCCCGTTCATCCTCAGGACAAATTGCCACCTGTAAGGAACAGGAGGTTAAAGGTGCTGATTCTCCAAGGAGGGAGATTGCTAGTAAAGCGGCTGGAGTGGCGAACCCGAGCACAAGGAGATGAGAAATGAGGTGCGTTTTAGAAACCTTTCCCGATCACACGGTGTACCATCTTCTGGGTTTCTCATGCATGTTTTCGATGTAGGAAGATGCCCTTGAACCTGGAGATTTGGGACCCATGGGATGGGTACCACGCAGTATTACTTTAAAGGGTCTGCGTTTGCTCACCCAACCTCACCAAACCTCTCAGCCCCAAGAGTGTCCACCCTTATGTCTCAATCAGCTGTGGGTCTAGATATGGTCAATCCAGGTGGCATTACAGCCGCTGAACGAATTTTGTAAGAATTTCTCTCTCTTTCACTGTCTTTGTTTCACGGGTTTTTAAAAGTAATTGATTTTTATAATGGGGTTTACCTGCTTTTCACTGCTGTGATTTTGCCGCTTTACACCCACTTGACTCACTTACAGAGAGATATCAATGCATGGGTTTCAAGATTCTTACTAGTCAGATATATTCTTGGGCGGTGAATTGGGGGTGTTGAGTCCAATTCATTGAGGAGGGAGTAGGGCTTGTCTATTACATATTGGGTTTATGGAACGGTATCTGAGATAATTTGAAACCGTTGTTGTATGCATCACCCCACCTCACCTTTCCCATTAAGCAGCCATAGTGTGTTTTCTAAACGTGTGACTCTATTCTGTTTTGTAATTCAGTTCAAGGGTAGCGGTTTTTACATTCCCTCTATAAGTCATATCTTATGATAAGTGTCTTTTTCTGTGTGACTTATTTCACTTAGAATCGTCGTACCTAAATCCAATCATCATGCTGCTACTAGCCTTATGACGTTGATTTCATGGCTGAGTGATATTCCATTGTACATAAGGACCACAACTTCTTTATCCATTTTTCTCTTTCCTGGGATATTTAAGGTGTAACGAAGTGGAGATTCTTGTCAACAGAGCAGCCCTAAACTTTGGGGTGCCTGTGTCTTGCTGATTTTTAGTTTTCCCAATTTATACGCCCATGAGTGGATGTGCCCTATGCTCCCTAAGCTCAGTTTTTTAGATGTTTCAGGACACACCGTGCACTTCTCCAGAGTGGCTGTTGGCAATTTACATCCCGCCCATCAGCGTAGCCAGGCTCCCATTTCTCCATGGCCTGTGCTGCATTTCTGCTTTTGACACTTTATTCAGCATGGACCTTTTGACCGATGGGAAGCGAGACTTCTTTGTAGCGCTGATTTGCCTTTCCAGGTTGCTCGGTTGGCCAAAAAGGGCGTATGCGTTTTTTCCTGAATATATTCAGGAAAAAACGCATACGCCCTTTTTGGCCAAGGGCATCATTGTCGAGGTTTTGCCGCTTTTCCTGTGCTTTAAAGGCGATTCGAATCTCCCTCCTGAAATCTGTTTCCTGCAATTCTGCCTTGCTTTCAAATCCTCTTCGTTGCCTTCCCTCAATATATTTGTGGACGAGAGTCATCATTTATAAGTCTGCAGGTTTGTGAATTGCAGTGCCCCTGAGCTCCATTTTTCAACTCGCTTTCTTGGGCGCTGGCCGCAAAAGCGCAGGATTGCTTCAGGCCCTATTCTGGTCCCAGGCGGCAGGCTGAGCCTGTGGTTAATTCTTCTTCCTGATGGGAAAATAGAGTGACCTCTGCCTGTCCCAACACCTAGAGCTAGTCCCTCATTGGTTCCCCCTCTTCCCTTTCATCCTCAGGACAAATTGCAAGCTGTACGGAACAGGAGGTTAAAGGTGCTGATTCTCCAAGGAGGGAGATTGCTAGTAAAGCGGCTGGAATGGCGAACCCGAGCACAAGGAGATGAGAAATGAGGTGCGTTTTAGAAACCTTTCCCGATCACACGGTGTACCATCTTCTGGGTTTCTCATGCATGTTTTCGATGTAGGAAGATGCCCTTGAACCTGGAGATTTGGGACCCATGGGATGGGTACCACGCAGTATTACTTTAAAGGGTCTGCGTTTGCTCACCCAACCTCACCAAACCTCTCAGCCCCAAGAGTGTCCACCCTTATGTCTCAATCAGCTGTGGGTCTAGATATGGTCAATCCAGGTGGCATTACAGCCGCTGAACGAATTTTGTAAGAATTTCTCTCTCTTTCACTGTCTTTGTTTCACGGGTTTTTAAAAGTAATTGATTTTTATAATGGGGTTTACCTGCTTTTCACTGCTGTGATTTTGCCGCTTTACACCCACTTGACTCACTTACAGAGAGATATCAATGCATAGGTTTCAAGATTCTTACTAGTCAGATATATTCTTGGGCGGTGAATTGGGGGTGTTGAGTCCAATTCATTGAGGAAGGAGTAGGGCTTGTCTATTACATATTGGGTTTATGGAACGGTATCTGAGATAATTTGAAACCCTTGTTGTATGCATCACCCCACCTCACCTTTCCCGTTAAGCAGCCATAGTGTGTTTTCTAAACGTGTGACTCTATTCTGTTTTGTAATTCAGTTCAAGGGTAGCGGTTTTTACATTCCCTCTATAAGTCATATCTTATGATAAGTGTCTTTTTCTGTGTGACTTATTTCACTTAGAATCGTCGTACCTAAATCCAATCATCATGCTGCTACTAGCCTTATGACGTTGATTTCATGGCTGAGTGATATTCCATTGTACATAAGGACCACAACTTCTTTATCCATTTTTCTCTTTCCTGGGATATTTAAGGTGTAACGAAGTGGAGATTCTTGTCAACAGAGCAGCCCTAAACTTTGGGGTGCCTGTGTCTTGCTGATTTTTAGTTTTCCCAATTTATACGCCCATGAGTAGATGTGCCCTATGCTCCCTAAGCTGAGTTTTTTAGATGTTTCAGGACACACCGTACACTTCTCCAGAGTGGCTGTTGGCAATTTACATCCCGCCCATCAGCGTAGCCAGGCTCCCGTTTCTCCATGGCCTGTCCTGCATTTCTGGTTTTGACACTTTATTCAGCATGGCCCTTTTGACCGATGGGAAGCGAGACTTCTTTGTAGCGCTGATTTGCCTTTCCAGGTTGCTTGGTTGGCCAAAAAGGGCGTATGCGTTTTTTCCTGAATATATTCAGGAAAAAACGCATACGCCCTTTTTGGCCAAGGGCATCATTGTCGAGGTTTTGCCGCTTTTCCTGTGCTTTAAAGGCGATTCGAATCTCCCTCCTGAAATCTGTTTCCTGCAATTCTGCCTTGCTTTCAAATCCTCTTCATTGCCTTCCCTCAATATATTTGTGGACGAGAGTCATCATTTATAAGTCTGCAGGTTTGTGAATTGCAGTGCCCCTGAGCTCCATTTTTCAACTCGCTTTCTTGGGCGCTGGCCGCAAAAGCGCAGGATTGCTTCAGGCCCTATTCTGGTCCCAGGCGGCAGGCTGAGCCTGTGGTTAATTCTTCTTCCTGATGGGAAAATAGAGTGACCTCTGCCTGTCCCAACACCTGGAGCTAGTCTCTCATTGGTTCCCCCTCTTCCCTTTCATCCTCAGGACAAATTGCAAGCTGTACGGAACAGGAGGTTAAAGGTGCTGATTCTCCAAGGAGGGAGATTGCTAGTAAAGCGGCTGGAATGGCGAACCCGAGCACAAGGAGATGAGAAATGAGGTGCGTTTTAGTAACCTTTCCCGATCACACGGTGTACCATCTTCTGGGTTTCTCATGCATGTTTTCGATGTAGGAAGATGCCCTTGAACCTGGAGATTTGGGACCCATGGGATGGGTACCACGCAGTATTACTTTAAAGGGTCTGCGTTTGCTCACCCAACCTCACCAAACCTCTCAGCCCCAAGAGTGTCCACCCTTATGTCTCAATCAGCTGTGGGTCTAGATATGGTCAATCCAGGTGGCATTACAGCCGCTGAACGAATTTTGTAAGAATTTCTCTCTCTTTCACTGTCTTTGTTTCACGGGTTTTTAAAAGTAATTGATTTTTATAATGGGGTTTACCTGCTTTTCACTGCTGTGATTTTGCCGCTTTACACCCACTTGACTCACTTGCAGAGAGATATCAATGTATAGGTTTCAAGATTCTTACTAGTCAGATATATTCTTGGGCGGTGAATTGGGGGTGTTGAGTCCAATTCATTGAGGAAGGAGTAGGGCTTGTCTATTACATATTGGGTTTATGGAACGGTATCTGAGATAATTTGAAATCCTTGTTGTATGCATCACCCCACCTCACCTTTCCCGTTAAGCAGCCATAGTGTGTTTTCTAAACGTGTGACTCTATTCTGTTTTGTAATTCAGTTCAAGGGTAGCGGTTTTTACATTCCCTCTATAAGTCATATCTTATGATAAGTGTCTTTTTCTGTGTGACTTATTTCACTTAGAATCGTCGTACCTAAATCCAATCATCATGCTGCTGCTAGCCTTATGACGTTGATTTCATGGCTGAGTGATATTCCATTATACATAAGGACCACAACTTCTTTATCCATTTTTCTCTTTCCTGGGATATTTAAGGTGTAACGAAGTGGAGATTCTTGTCAACAGAGCAGCCCTAAACTTTGGGGTGCCTGTGTCTTGCTGATTTTTAGTTTTCCCAATTTATACCCCCATGAGTGGATGTGCCCTATGCTCCCTAAGCTGAGTTTTTTAGATGTTTCAGGACACACCGTGCACTTCTCCAGAGTGGCTGTTGGCAATTTACATCCCTCCCATCAGCGTAGCCAGGCTCCCGTTTCTCCATGGCCTGTCCTGCATTTTTGGTTTTGACACTTTATTCAGCATGGCCCTTTTGACCGATGGGAAGCGAGACTTCTTTGTAGCGCTGATTTGCCTTTCCAGGTTGCTTGGTTGGCCAAAAAGGGCGTATGCGTTTTTTCCTGAATATATTCAGGAAAAAACGCATACGCCCTTTTTGGCCAAGGGCATCATTGTCGAGGTTTTGCCGCTTTTCCTGTGCTTTAAAGGCGATTCGAATCTCCCTCCTGAAATCTGTTTCCTGCAATTCTGCCTTGCTTTCAAATCCTCTTCGTTGCCTTCCATCAATATATTTGTGGACGAGAGTCATCATTTATAAGTCTGCAGGTTTGTGAATTGCAGTGCCCCTGAGCTCCATTTTTCAACTCGCTTTCTTGGGCGCTGGCCGCAAAAGCGCAGGATTGCTTCAGGCCCTATTCTGGTCCCAGGCGGCAGGCTGAGCCTGTGGTTAATTCTTCTTCCTGATGGGAAAATAGAGTGACCTCTGCCTGTCCCAACACCTAGAGCTAGTCTCTCATTGGTTCCCCCTCTTCCCTTTCATCCTCAGGACAAATTGCAAGCTGTACGGAACAGGAGGTTAAAGGTGATGATTCTCCAAGGAGGGAGATTGCTAGTAAAGCGGCTGGAATGGCCAACCCGAGCACAAGGAGATGAGAAATGAGGTGCGTTTTAGAAACCTTTCCCGATCACACGGTGTACCATCTTCTGGGTTTCTCATGCATGTTTTCGATGTAGGAAGATGCCCTTGAACCTGGAGATTTGGGACCCATGGGATGGGTACCACGCAGTATTACTTTAAAGGGTCTGCGTTTGCTCACCCAACCTCACCAAACCTCTCAGCCCCAAGAGTGTCCACCCTTATGTCTCAATCAGCTGTGGGTCTAGATATGGTCAATCCAGGTGGCATTACAGCCGCTGAACGAATTTTGTAAGAATTTCTCTCTCTTTCACTGTCTTTGTTTCACGGGTTTTTAAAAGTAATTGATTTTTATAATGGGGTTTACCTGCTTTTCACTGCTGTGATTTTGCCACTTTACACCCACTTGACTCACTTACAGAGAGATATCAATGCATAGGTTTCAAGATTCTTACTAGTCAGATATATTCTTGGGCGGTGAATTGGGGGTGTTGAGTCCAATTCATTGAGGAAGGAGTAGGGCTTGTCTATTACATATTGGGTTTATGGAACGGTATCTGAGATAATTTGAAACCCTTGTTGTATGCATCACCCCACCTCACCTTTCCCGTTAAGCAGCCATAGTTTGTTTTCTAAACGTGTGACTCTATTCTGTTTTGTAATTCAGTTCAAGGGTAGCGGTTTTTACATTCCCTCTATAAGTCATATCTTATGATAAGTGTCTTTTTCTGTGTGACTTATTTCACTTAGAATCGTCGTACCTAAATCCAATCATCATGCTGCTACTAGCCTTATGACGTTGATTTCATGGCTGAGTGATATTCCATTGTACATAAGGTCCACAACTTCTTTATCCATTTTTCTCTTTCCTGGGATATTTAAGGTGTAACGAAGTGGAGATTCTTGTCAACAGAGCAGCCCTAAACTTTGGGGTGCCTGTGTCTTGCTGATTTTTAGTTTTCCCAATTTATACGCCCATGAGTGGATGTGCCCTATGCTCCCTAAGCTCAGTTTTTTAGATGTTTCAGGACACACCGTGCACTTCTCCAGAGTGGCTGTTGGCAATTTACATCCCGCCCATCAGCGTAGCCAGGCTCCCGTTTCTCCATGGCCTGTCCTGCATTTCTGGTTTTGACACTTTATTCAGCATGGCCCTTTTGACCGATGGGAAGCGAGACTTCTTTGTAGCGCTGATTTGCCTTTCCAGGTTGCTTGGTTGGCCAAAAAGGGCGTATGCGTTTTTTCCTGAATATATTCAGGAAAAAACGCATACGCCCTTTTTGGCCAAGGGCATCATTGTCGAGGTTTTGCCGCTTTTCCTGTGCTTTAAAGGCGATTCGAATCTCCCTCCTGAAATCTGTTTCCTGCAATTCTGCCTTGCTTTCAAATCCTCTTCGTTGCCTTCCATCAATATATTTGTGGACGAGAGTCATCATTTATAAGTCTGCAGGTTTGTGAATTGCAGTGCCCCTGAGCTCCATTTTTCAACTCGCTTTCTTGGGAGCTGGCCGCAAGAGCGCAGGATTGCTTCAGGCCCTATTCTGGTCCCAGGCGGCAGGCTGAGCCTGTGGTTAATTCTTCTTCCTGAGGGGAAAATAGAGTGACCTGTGCCTGTCCCAACACCTAGAGCTAGTCTCTCATTGGTTCCCCCTCTTCCCGTTCATCCTCAGGACAAATTGCAACCTGTACGGAACAGGAGGTTAAAGGTGCTGATTCTCCAAGGAGGGAGATTGCTAGTAAAGCGGCTGGAATGGCGAACCCGAGCACAAGGAGATGAGAAATGAGGTGCGTTTTAGAAACCTTTCCCGATCACACGGTGTACCATCTTCTGGGTTTCTCATGAATGTTTTCGATGTAGGAAGATGCCCTTGAACCTGGAGATTTGGGACCCATGGGATGGGTACCACGCAGTATTACTTTATAGGGTCTGCGTTTGCTCACCCAACCTCACCAAACCTCTCAGCCCCAAGAGTGTCCATCCTTATGTCTCAATCAGCTGTGGGTCTAGATATGGTCAATCCAGGTGGCATCACAGCCCCTGAACGAATTTTGTAAGAATTTCTCTCTCTTTCACTGTCTTTGTTTCACGGGTTTTTAAAAGTAATTGATTTTTATAATGGGGTTTACCTGCTTTTCACTGCTGTGATTTTGCCGCTTTACACCCACTTGACTCACTTACAGAGAGATATCAATGCATAGGTTTCAAGATTCTTACTAGTCAGATATATTCTTGGGCGGTGAATTGGGGGTGTTGAGTCCAATTCATTGAGGAAGGAGTAGGGCTTGTCTATTACATATTGGGTTTATGGAACGGTATCTGAGATAATTTGAAACCCTTGTTGTATGCATCACCCCACCTCACCTTTCCCGTTAAGCAGCCATAGTGTGTTTTCTAAACGTGTGACTCTATTCTGTTTTGTAATTCAGTTCAAGGGTAGCGGTTTTTACATTCCCTCTATAAGTCATATCTTATGATAAGTGTCTTTTTCTGTGTGACTTATTTCACTTAGAATCGTCGTACCTAAATCCAATCATCATGCTGCTACTAGCCTTATGACGTTGATTTCATGGCTGAGTGATATTCCATTGTACATAAGGACCACAACTTCTTTATCCATTTTTCTCTTTCCTGGGATATTTAAGGTGTAACGAAGTGGAGATTCTTGTCAACAGAGCAGCCCTAAACTTTGGGGTGCCTGTGTCTTGCTGATTTTTAGTTTTCCCAATTTATACGCCCATGAGTGGATGTGCCCTTAGCTCCCTAAGCTGAGTTTTTTAGATGTTTCAGGACACACCGTACACTTCTCCAGAGTGGCTGTTGGCAATTTACATCCCGCCCATCAGCGTAGCCAGGCTCCCGTTTCTCCATGGCCTGTCCTGCATTTCTGGTTTTGACACTTTATTCAGCATGGCCCTTTTGACCGATGGGAAGCGAGACTTCTTTGTAGCGCTGATTTGCCTTTCCAGGTTGCTTGGTTGGCCAAAAAGGGCGTATGCGTTTTTTCCTGAATATATTCAGGAAAAAACGCATACGCCCTTTTTGGCCAAGGGCATCATTGTCGAGGTTTTGCCGCTTTTCCTGTGCTTTAAAGGCGATTCGAATCTCCCTCCTGAAATCTGTTTCCTGCAATTCTGCCTTGCTTTCAAATCCTCTTCGTTGCCTTCCATCAATATATTTGTGGACGAGAGTCATCATTTATAAGTCTGCAGGTTTGTGAATTGCAGTGCCCCTGAGCTCCATTTTTCAACTCGCTTTCTTGGGAGCTGGCCGCAAAAGCGCAGGATTGCTTCAGGCCCTATTCTGGTCCCAGGCGGCAGGCTGAGCCTGTGGTTAATTCTTCTTCCTGAGGGGAAAATAGAGTGACCTGTGCCTGTCCCAACACCTGGAGCTAGTCTCTCATTGGTTCCCCCTCTTCCCGTTCATCCTCAGGACAAATTGCAAGCTGTACGGAACAGGAGGTTAAAGGTGCTGATTCTCCAAGGAGGGAGATTGCTAGTAAAGCGGCTGGAATGGCGAACCCGAGCACAAGGAGATGAGAAATGAGGTGCGTTTTAGAAACCTTTCCCGATCACACGGTGTACCATCTTCTGGGTTTCTCATGCATGTTTTCGATGTAGGAAGATGCCCTTGAACCTGGAGATTTGGGACCCATGGGATGGGTACCACGCAGTATTACTTTAAAGGGTCTGCGTTTGCTCACCCAACCTCACCAAACCTCTCAGCCCCAAGAGTGTCCACCCTTATGTCTCAATCAGCTGTGGGTCTAGATATGGTCAATCCAGGTGGCATTACAGCCGCTGAAAGAATTTTGTAAGAATTTCTCTCTCTTTCCCTGTCTTTGTTTCACGGGTTTTTAAAAGTAATTGATTTTTATAATGGGGTTTACCTGCTTTTCACTGCTGTGATTTTGCCGCTTTACACCCACTTGACTCACTTACAGAGAGATATCAATGCATAGGTTTCAAGATTCTTACTAGTCAGATATATTCTTGGGCGGTGAATTGGGGGTGTTGAGTCCAATTCATTGAGGAAGGAGTAGGGCTTGTCTATTACATATTGGGTTTATGGAACGGTATCTGAGATAATTTGAAACCCTTGTTGTATGCATCACCCCACCTCACCTTTCCCGTTAAGCAGCCATAGTTTGTTTTCTAAACGTGTGACTCTATTCTGTTTTGTAATTCATTTCAAGGGTAGCGGTTTTTACATTCCCTCTATAAGTCATATCTTATGATAAGTGTCTTTTTCTGTGTGACTTATTTCACTTAGAATCGTCGTACCTAAATCCAATCATCATGCTGCTACTAGCCTTATGACGTTGATTTCATGGCTGAGTGATATTCCATTGTACATAAGGTCCACAACTTCTTTATCCATTTTTCTCTTTCCTGGGATATTTAAGGTGTAACGAAGTGGAGATTCTTGTCAACAGAGCAGCCTTAAACTTTGGGGTGCCTGTGTCTTGCTGATTTTTAGTTTTCCCAATTTATACGCCCATGAGTGGATGTGCCCTATGCTCCCTAAGCTGAGTTTTTTAGATGTTTCAGGACACACCGTGCACTTCTCCAGAGTGGCTGTTGGCAATTTACATCCCGCCCATCAGCGTAGCCAGGCTCCCGTTTCTCCATGGCCTGTCCTGCATTTTTGGTTTTGACACTTTATTCAGCATGGCCCTTTTGACCGATGGGAAGCGAGACTTCTTTGTAGCGCTGATTTGCATTTCCAGGTTGCTTGGTTGGCCAAAAGGGGCGTATGCGTTTTTTCCTGAATATATTCAGGAAAAAACGCATGCGCCCTTTTTGGCCAAGGGCATCATTGTCGAGGTTTTGCCGCTTTTCCTGTGCTTTAAAGGCGATTCGAATCTCCCTCCTGAAATCTGTTTCCTGCAATTCTGCCTTGCTTTCAAATCCTCTTCGTTGCCTTCCATCAATATATTTGTGGACGAGAGTCATCATTTATAAGTCTGCAGGTTTGTGAATTGCAGTGCCCCTGAGCTCCATTTTTCAACTCGCTTTCTTGGGCGCTGGCCGCAAACGCGCAGGATTGCTTCAGGCCCTATTCTGGTCCCAGGCGGCAGGCTGAGCCTGTGGTTAATTCTTCTTCCTGATGGGAAAATAGAGTGACCTCTGCCTGTCCCAACACCTAGAGCTAGTCTCTCATTGGTTCCCCCTCTTCCCTTTCATCCTCAGGACAAATTGCAAGCTGTACGGAACAGGAGGTTAAAGGTGCTGATTCTCCAAGGAGGGAGATTGCTAGTAAAGCGGCTGGAATGGCGAACCCGAGCACAAGGAGATGAGAAATGAGGTGCGTTTTAGAAACCTTTCCCGATCACACGGTGTACCATCTTCTGGGTTTCTCATGCATGTTTTCGATGTAGGAAGATGCCCTTGAACCTGGAGATTTGGGACCCATGGGATGGGTACCACGCAGTATTACTTTAAAGGGTCTGCGTTTGCTCACCCAACCTCACCAAACCTCTCAGCCCCAAGAGTGTCCACCCTTATGTCTCAATCAGCTGTGGGTCTAGATATGGTCAATCCAGGTGGCATTACAGCCGCTGAACGAATTTTGTAAGAATTTCTCTCTCTTTCACTGTCTTTGTTTCACGGGTTTTTAAAAGTAATTGATTTTTATAATGGGGTTTACCTGCTTTTCACTGCTGTGATTTTGCCGCTTTACACCCACTTGACTCACTTACAGAGAGATATCAATGCATAGGTTTCAAGATTCTTACTAGTCAGATATATTCTTGGGCGGTGAATTGTGGGTGTTGAGTCCAATTCATTGAGGAAGGAGTAGGGCTTGTCTATTACATATTGGGTTTATGGAACGGTATCTGAGATAATTTGAAACCCTTGTTGTATGCATCACCCCACCTCACCTTTCCCGTTAAGCAGCCATAATTTGTTTTCTAAACGTGTGACTCTATTCTGTTTTGTAATTCAGTTCAAGGGTAGCGGTTTTTACATTCCCTCTATAAGTCATATCTTATGATAAGTGTCTTTTTCTGTGTGACTTATTTCACTTAGAATCGTCGTACCTAAATCCAATCATCATGCTGCTACTAGCCTTATGACGTTGATTTCATGGCTGAGTGATATTCCATTGTACATAAGGTCCACAACTTCTTTATCCATTTTTCTCTTTCCTGGGATATTTAAGGTGTAACGAAGTGGAGATTCTTGTCAACAGAGCAGCCCTAAACTTTGGGGTGCCTGTGTCTTGCTGATTTTTAGTTTTCCCAATTTATACGCCCATGAGTGGATGTGCCCTATGCTCCCTAAGCTCAGTTTTTTAGATGTTTCAGGACACACCGTGCACTTCTCCAGAGTGGCTGTTGGCAATTTACATCCCGCCCATCAGCGTAGCCAGGCTCCCGTTTCTCCATGGCCTGTCCTGCATTTCTGGTTTTGACACTTTATTCAGCATGGCCCTTTTGACCGATGGGAAGCGAGACTTCTTTGTAGCGCTGATTTGCCTTTCCAGGTTGCTTGGTTGGCCAAAAAGGGCGTATGCGTTTTTTCCTGAATATATTCAGGAAAAAACGCATACGCCCTTTTTGGCCAAGGGCATCATTGTCGAGGTTTTGCCGCTTTTCCTGTGCTTTAAAGGCGATTCGAATCTCCCTCCTGAAATCTGTTTCCTGCAATTCTGCCTTGCTTTCAAATCCTCTTCGTTGCCTTCCATCAATATATTTGTGGACGAGAGTCATCATTTATAAGTCTGCAGGTTTGTGAATTGCAGTGCCCCTGAGCTCCATTTTTCAACTCGCTTTCTTGGGAGCTGGCCGCAAAAGCGCAGGATTGCTTCAGGCCCTATTCTGGTCCCAGGCGGCAGGCTGAGCCTGTGGTTAATTCTTCTTCCTGAGGGGAAAATAGAGTGACCTGTGCCTGTCCCAACACCTAGAGCTAGTCTCTCATTGGTTCCCCCTCTTCCCGTTCATCCTCAGGACAAATTGCAACCTGTACGGAACAGGAGGTTAAAGGTGCTGATTCTCCAAGGAGGGAGATTGCTAGTAAAGCGGCTGGAATGGCGAACCCGAGCACAAGGAGATGAGAAATGAGGTGCGTTTTAGAAACCTTTCCCGATCACACGGTGTACCATCTTCTGGGTTTCTCATGCATGTTTTCGATGTAGGAAGATGCCCTTGAACCTGGAGATTTGGGACCCATGGGATGGGTACCACGCAGTATTACTTTAAAGGGTCTGCGTTTGCTCACCCAACCTCACCAAACCTCTCAGCCCCAAGAGTGTCCACCCTTATGTCTCAATCAGCTGTGGGTCTAGATATGGTCAATCCAGGTGGCATTACAGCCGCTGAACGAATTTTGTAAGAATTTCTCTCTCTTTCACTGTCTTTGTTTCACGGGTTTTTAAAAGTAATTGATTTTTATAATGGGGTTTACCTGCTTTTCACTGCTGTGATTTTGCCGCTTTACACCCACTTGACTCACTTACAGAGAGATATCAATGCATAGGTTTCAAGATTCTTACTAGTCAGATATATTCTTGGGCGGTGAATTGGGGGTGTTGAGTCCAATTCATTGAGGAAGGAGTAGGGCTTGTCTATTACATATTGGGTTTATGGAACGGTATCTGAGATAATTTGAAACCCTTGTTGTATGCATCACCCCACCTCACCTTTCCCGTTAAGCAGCCATAGTTTGTTTTCTAAACGTGTGACTCTATTCTGTTTTGTAATTCATTTCAAGGGTAGCGGTTTTTACATTCCCTCTATAAGTCATATCTTATGATAAGTGTCTTTTTCTGTGTGACTTATTTCACTTAGAATCGTCGTACCTAAATCCAATCATCATGCTGCTACCAGCCTTATGACGTTGATTTCATGGCTGAGTGATATTCCATTGTACATAAGGTCCACAACTTCTTTATCCATTTTTCTCTTTCCTGGGATATTTAAGGTGTAATGAAGTGGAGATTCTTGTCAACAGAGCAGCCCTAAACTTTGGGGTGCCTGTGTCTTGCTGATTTTTAGTTTTCCCAATTTATACGCCCATGAGTGGATGTGCCCTATGCTCCCTAAGCTCAGTTTTTTAGATGTTTCAGGACACACCGTGCACTTCTCCAGAGTGGCTGTTGGCAATTTACATCCCGCCCATCAGCGTAGCCAGGCTCCCGTTTCTCCATGGCCTGTCCTGCATTTCTGGTTTTGACACTTTATTCAGCATGGCCCTTTTGACCGATGGGAAGCGAGACTTCTTTGTAGCGCTGATTTGCCTTTCCAGGTTGCTTGGTTGGCCAAAAAGGGCGTATGCGTTTTTTCCTGAATATATTCAGGAAAAAACGCATACGCCCTTTTTGGCCAAGGGCATCATTGTCGAGGTTTTGCCGCTTTTCCTGTGCTTTAAAGGCGATTCGAATCTCCCTCCTGAAATCTGTTTCCTGCAATTCTGCCTTGCTTTCAAATCCTCTTCGTTGCCTTCCATCAATATATTTGTGGACGAGAGTCATCATTTATAAGTCTGCAGGTTTGTGAATTGCAGTGCCCCTGAGCTCCATTTTTCAACTCGCTTTCTTGGGAGCTGGCCGCAAGAGCGCAGGATTGCTTCAGGCCCTATTCTGGTCCCAGGCGGCAGGCTGAGCCTGTGGTTAATTCTTCTTCCTGAGGGGAAAATAAAGTGACCTGTGCCTGTCCCAACACCTAGAGCTAGTCTCTCATTGGTTCCCCCTCTTCCCGTTCATCCTCAGGACAAATTGCAACCTGTACGGAACAGGAGGTTAAAGGTGCTGATTCTCCAAGGAGGGAGATTGCTAGTAAAGCGGCTGGAATGGCGAACCCGAGCACAAGGAGATGAGAAATGAGGTGCGTTTTAGAAACCTTTCCCGATCACACGGTGTACCATCTTCTGGGTTTCTCATGCATGTTTTCGATGTAGGAAGATGCCCTTGAACCTGGAGATTTGGGACCCATGGGATGGGTACCACGCAGTATTATTTTAAAGGGTCTGCGTTTGCTCACCCAACCTCACCAAACCTCTCAGCCCCAAGAGTGTCCACCCTTATGTCTCAATCAGCTGTGGGTCTAGATATGGTCAATCCAGGTGGCATTACAGCCGCTGAACGAATTTTGTAAGAATTTCTCTGTCTTTCACTGTCTTTGTTTCACGGGTTTTTAAAAGTAATTGATTTTTATAATGGGGTTTACCTGCTTTTCACTGCTGTGATTTTGCCGCTTTACACCCACTTGACTCACTTACAGAGAGATATCAATGCATAGGTTTCAAGATTCTTACTAGTCAGATATATTCTTGGGCGGTGAATTGGGGGTGTTGAGTCCAATTCATTGAGGAAGGAGTAGGGCTTGTCTATTACATATTGGGTTTATGGAACGGTATCTGAGATAATTTGAAACCCTTGTTGTATGCATCACCCCACCTCACCTTTCCCGTTAAGCAGCCATAGTGTGTTTTCTAAACGTGTGACTCTATTCTGTTTTGTAATTCAGTTCAAGGGTAGCGGTTTTTACATTCCCTCTATAAGTCATATCTTATGATAAGTGTCTTTTTCTGTGTGACTTATTTCACTTAGAATCGTCGTACCTAAATCCAATCATCATGCTGCTACTAGCCTTATGACGTTGATTTCATGGCTGAGTGATATTCCATTGTACATAAGGACCACAACTTCTTTATCCATTTTTCTCTTTCCTGGGATATTTAAGGTGTAACGAAGTGGAGATTCTTCTCAACAGAGCAGCCCTAAACTTTGGGGTGCCTGTGTCTTGCTGATTTTTAGTTTTCCCAATTTATACGCCCATGAGTGGATGTGCCCTATGCTCCCTAAGCTCAGTTTTTTAGATGTTTCAGGACACACCGTGCACTTCTCCAGAGTGGCTGTTGGCAATTTACATCCCGCCCATCAGCGTAGCCAGGCTCCCGTTTCTCCATGGCCTGTCCTGCATTTCTGCTTTTGACACTTTATTCAGCATGGCCCTTTTGACCGATGGGAAGCGAGACTTCTTTGTAGCGCTGATTTGCCTTTCCAGGTTGCTTGGTTGGCCAAAAAGGGCGTAAGCGTTTTTTCCTGAATATATTCAGGAAAAAACGCATACGCCCTTTTTGGCCAAGGGCATCATTGTCGAGGTTTTGCCGCTTTTCCTGTGCTTTAAAGGCGATTCGAATCTCCCTCCTGAAATCTGTTTCCTGCAATTCTGCCTTGCTTTCAAATCCTCTTCGTTGCCTTCCATCAATATATTTGTGGACGAGAGTCATCATTTATAAGTCTGCAGGTTTGTGAATTGCAGTGCCCCTGAGCTCCATTTTTCAACTCGCTTTCTTGGGCGCTGGCCGCAAAAGCGCAGGATTGCTTCAGGCCCTATTCTGGTCCCAGGCGGCAGGCTGAGCCTGTGGTTAATTCTTCTTCCTGATGGGAAAATAGAGTGACCTCTGCCTGTCCCAACACCTAGAGCTAGTCTCTCATTGGTTCCCCCTCTTCCCTTTCATCCTCAGGACAAATTGCAACCTGTACGGAAAAGGAGGTTAAAGGTGCTGATTCTTCAAGGAGGGAGATTGCTAGTAAAGCGGCTGGAATGGCGAACCCAAGCACAAGGAGATGAGAAATGAGGTGCGTTTTAGAAACCTTTCCCGATCACACGGTGTACCATCTTCTGGGTTTCTCATGAATGTTTTCGATGTAGGAAGATGCCCTTGAACCTGGAGATTCGGGACCCATGGGATGGGTACCACGCAGTATTACTTTATAGGGTCTGCGTTTGCTCACCCAACCTCACCAAACCTCTCAGCCCCAAGAGTGTCCATCCTTATGTCTCAATCAGCTGTGGGTCTAGATATGGTCAATCCAGGTGGCATCACAGCCCCTGAACGAATTTTGTAAGAATTTCTCTGTCTTTCACTGTCTTTGTTTCACGGGTTTTTAAAAGTAATTGATTTTTATAATGGGGTTTACCTGCTTTTCACTGCTGTGATTTTGCCGCTTTACACCCACTTGACTCACTTACAGAGAGATATCAATGCATAGGTTTCAAGATTCTTACTAGTCAGATATATTCTTGGGCGGTGAATTGGGGGTGTTGAGTCCAATTCATTGAGGAAGGAGTAGGGCTTGTCTATTACATATTGGGTTTATGGAACGGTATCTGAGATAATTTGAAACCCTTGTTGTATGCATCACCCCACCTCACCTTTCCCGTTAAGCAGCCATAGTGTGTTTTCTAAACGTGTGACTCTATTCTGTTTTGTAATTCAGTTCAAGGGTAGCGGTTTTTACATTCCCTCTATAAGTCATATCTTATGATAAGTGTCTTTTTCTGTGTGACTTATTTCACTTAGAATCGTCGTATCTAAATCCAATCATCATGCTGCTACTAGCCTTATGACGTTGATTTCATGGCTGAGTGATATTCCATTGTACATAAGGACCACAACTTCTTTATCCATTTTTCTCTTTCCTGGGATATTTAAGGTGTAATGAAGTGGAGATTCTTGTCAACAGAGCAGCCCCAAACTTTGGGGTGCCTGTGTCTTGCTGATTTTTAGTTTTCCCAATTTATACGCCCATGAGTGGATGTGCCCTATGCTCCCTAAGCTCAGTTTTTTAGATGTTTCAGGACACACCGTGCACTTCTCCAGAGTGGCTGTTGGCAATTTACATCCCGCCCATCAGCGTAGCCAGGCTCCCGTTTCTCCATGGCCTGTCCTGCATTTCTGGTTTTGACACTTTATTCAGCATGGCCCTTTTGACCGATGGGAAGCGAGACTTCTTCGTAGCGCTGATTTGCCTTTCCAGGTTGCTCGGTTGGCCAAAAAGGGCGTATGCGTTTTTTCCTGAATATATTCAGGAAAAAACGCATACGCCCTTTTTGGCCAAGGGCATCATTGTCGAGGTTTTGCCGCTTTTCCTGTGCTTTAAAGGCGATTCGAATCTCCCTCCTGAAATCTGTTTCCTGCAATTCTGCCTTGCTTTCAAATCCTCTTCGTTGCCTTCCCTCAATATATTTGTGGACGAGAGTCATCATTTATAAGTCTGCAGGTTTGTGAATTGCAGTGCCCCTGAGCTCCATTTTTCAACTCGCTTTCTTGGGCGCTGGCCGCAAAAGCGCAGGATTGCTTCAGGCCCTATTCTGGTCCCAGGCGGCAGGCTGAGCCTGTGGTTAATTCTTCTTCCTGATGGGAAAATAGAGTGACCTCTGCCTGTCCCAACACCTAGAGCTAGTCCCTCATTGGTTCCCCCTCTTCCCTTTCATCCTCAGGACAAATTTCAAGCTGTACGGAACAGGAGGTTTAAGGTGCTGATTCTCCAAGGAGGGAGATTGCTAGTAAAGCGGCTGGAATGGCGAACCCGAGCACAAGGAGATGAGAAATGAGGTGTGTTTTAGAAACCTTTCCCGATCACACGGTGTACCATCTTCTGGGTTTCTCATGCATGTTTTCGATGTAGGAAGATGCCCTTGAACCTGGAGATTTGGGACCCATGGGATGGGTACCACGCAGTATTACTTTAAAGGGTCTGCGTTTGCTCACCCAACCTCACCAAACCTCTCAGCCCCAAGAGTGTCCACCCTTATGTCTCAATCAGCTGTGGGTCTAGATATGGTCAATCCAGGTGGCATTACAGCCGCTGAACGAATTTTGTAAGAATTTCTCTCTCTTTCACTGTCTTTGTTTCACGGGTTTTTAAAAGTAATTGATTTTTATAATGGGGTTTACCTGCTTTTCACTGCTGTGATTTTGCCGCTTTACACCCACTTGACTCACTTACAGAGAGATATCAATGCATAGGTTTCAAGATTCTTACTAGTCAGATATATTCTTGGGCGGTGAATTGGGGGTGTTGAGTCCAATTCATTGAGGAAGGAGTAGGGCTTGTCTATTACATATTGGGTTTATGGAACGGTATCTGAGATAATTTGAAACCCTTGTTGTATGCATCACCCCACCTCACCTTTCCCGTTAAGAAGCCATAGTGTGTTTTCTAAACGTGTGACTCTATTCTGTTTTGTAATTCAGTTCAAGGGTAGCGGTTTTTACATTCCCTCTATAAGTCATATCTTATGATAAGTGTCTTTTTCTGTGTGACTTATTTCACTTAGAATCGTCGTACCTAAATCCAATCATCATGCTGCTACTAGCCTTATGACGTTGATTTCATGGCTGAGTGATATTCCATTGTACATAAGGACCACAACTTCTTTATCCATTTTTCTCTTTCCTGGGATATTTAAGGTGTAACGAAGTGGAGATTCTTGTCAACAGAGCAGCCCTAAACTTTGGGGTGCCTGTGTTTTGCTGATTTTTAGTTTTCCCAATTTATACGCCCATGACTGGATGTGCCCTATGCTCCCTAAGCTGAGTTTTTTAGATGTTTCAGGACACACCGTGCACTTCTCCAGAGTGGCTGTTGGCAATTTACATCCCGCCCATCAGCGTAGCCAGGCTCCCGTTTCTCCATGGCCTGTCCTGCATTTCTGGTTTTGACACTTTATTCAGCATGGCCCTTTTGACCGATGGGAAGCGAGACTTCTTTGTAGCGCTGATTTGCCTTTCCAGGTTGCTTGGTTGGCCAAAAAGGGCGTATGCGTTTTTTCCTGAATATATTCAGGAAAAAACGCATACGCCCTTTTTGGCCAAGGGCATCATTGTCGAGGTTTTGCCGCTTTTCCTGTGCTTTAAAGGCGATTCGAATCTCCCTCCTGAAATCTGTTTCCTGCAATTCTGCCTTGCTTTCAAATCCTCTTCGTTGCCTTCCCTCAATATATTTGTGGACGAGAGTCATCATTTATAAGTCTGCAGGTTTGTGAATTGCAGTGCCCCTGAGCTCCATTTTTCAACTCGCTTTCTTGGGCGCTGGCCGCAAAAGCGCAGGATTGCTTCAGGCCCTATTCTGGTCCCAGGCGGCAGGCTGAGCCTGTGGTTAATTCTTCTTCCTGATGGGAAAATAGAGTGACCTCTGCCTGTCCCAACACCTGGAGCTAGTCTCTCATTGGTTCCCCCTCTTCCCTTTCATCCTCAGGACAAATTGCAAGCTGTACGGAACAGGAGGTTAAAGGTGCTGATTCTCCAAGGAGGGAGATTGCTAGTAAAGCGGCTGGAATGGCGAACCCGAGCACAAGGAGATGAGAAATGAGGTGCGTTTTAGAAACCTTTCCCGATCACACGGTGTACCATCTTCTGGGTTTCTCATGCATGTTTTCGATGTAGGAAGATGCCCTTGAACCTGGAGATTTGGGACCCATGGGATGGGTACCACGCAGTATTACTTTAAAGGGTCTGCGTTTGCTCACCCAACCTCACCAAACCTCTCAGCCCCAAGAGTGTCCACCCTTATGTCTCAATCAGCTGTGGGTCTAGATATGGTCAATCCAGGTGGCATTACAGCCGCTGAACGAATTTTGTAAGAATTTCTCTCTCTTTCACTGTCTTTGTTTCACGGGTTTTTAAAAGTAATTGATTTTTATAATGGGGTTTACCTGCTTTTCACTGCTGTGATTTTGCCGCTTTACACCCACTTGACTCACTTACAGAGAGATATCAATGCATAGGTTTCAAGATTCTTACTAGTCAGATATATTCTTGGGCGGTGAATTGGGGGTGTTGAGTCCAATTCATTGAGGAAGGAGTAGGGCTTGTCTATTACATATTGGGTTTATGGAACGGTATCTGAGATAATTTGAAACCCTTGTTGTATGCATCACCCCACCTCACCTTTCCCGTTAAGCAGCCATAGTGTGTTTTCTAAACGTGTGACTCTATTCTGTTTTGTAATTCAGTTCAAGGGTAGCGGTTTTTACATTCCCTCTATAAGTCATATCTTATGATAAGTGTCTTTTTCTGTGTGACTTATTTCACTTAGAATCGTCGTATCTAAATCCAATCATCATGCTGCTACTAGCCTTATGACGTTGATTTCATGGCTGAGTGATATTCCATTGTACATAAGGACCACAACTTCTTTATCCATTTTTCTCTTTCCTGGGATATTTAAGGTGTAATGAAGTGGAGATTCTTGTCAACAGAGCAGCCCCAAACTTTGGGGTGCCTGTGTCTTGCTGATTTTTAGTTTTCCCAATTTATACGCCCATGAGTGGATGTGCCCTATGCTCCCTAAGCTCAGTTTTTTAGATGTTTCAGGACACACCGTGCACTTCTCCAGAGTGGCTGTTGGCAATTTACATCCCGCCCATCAGCGTAGCCAGGCTCCCGTTTCTCCATGGCCTGTCCTGCATTTCTGGTTTTGACACTTTATTCAGCATGGCCCTTTTGACCGATGGGAAGCGAGACTTCTTCGTAGCGCTGATTTGCCTTTCCAGGTTGCTCGGTTGGCCAAAAAGGGCGTATGCGTTTTTTCCTGAATATATTCAGGAAAAAACGCATACGCCCTTTTTGGCCAAGGGCATCATTGTCGAGGTTTTGCCGCTTTTCCTGTGCTTTAAAGGCGATTCGAATCTCCCTCCTGAAATCTGTTTCCTGCAATTCTGCCTTGCTTTCAAATCCTCTTCGTTGCCTTCCCTCAATATATTTGTGGACGAGAGTCATCATTTATAAGTCTGCAGGTTTGTGAATTGCAGTGCCCCTGAGCTCCATTTTTCAACTCGCTTTCTTGGGCGCTGGCCGCAAAAGCGCAGGATTGCTTCAGGCCCTATTCTGGTCCCAGGCGGCAGGCTGAGCCTGTGGTTAATTCTTCTTCCTGATGGGAAAATAGAGTGACCTCTGCCTGTCCCAACACCTGGAGCTAGTCTCTCATTGGTTCCCCCTCTTCCCTTTCATCCTCAGGACAAATTGCAAGCTGTACGGAACAGGAGGTTAAAGGTGCTGATTCTCCAAGGAGGGAGATTGCTAGTAAAGCGGCTGGAATGGCGAACCCGAGCACAAGGAGATGAGAAATGAGGTGCGTTTTAGAAACCTTTCCCGATCACACGGTGTACCATCTTCTGGGTTTCTCATGCATGTTTTCGATGTAGGAAGATGCCCTTGAACCTGGAGATTTGGGACCCATGGGATGGGTACCACGCAGTATTACTTTAAAGGGTCTGCGTTTGCTCACCCAACCTCACCAAACCTCTCAGCCCCAAGAGTGTCCACCCTTATGTCTCAATCAGCTGTGGGTCTAGATATGGTCAATCCAGGTGGCATTACAGCCGCTGAACGAATTTTGTAAGAATTTCTCTCTCTTTCACTGTCTTTGTTTCACGGGTTTTTAAAAGTAATTGATTTTTATAATGGGGTTTACCTGCTTTTCACTGCTGTGATTTTGCTGCTTTACACCCACTTGACTCACTTACAGAGAGATATCAATGCATAGGTTTCAAGATTCTTACTAGTCAGATATATTCTTGGGCGGTGAATTGGGGGTGTTGAGTCCAAATCATTGAGGAAGGAGTAGGGCTTGTGTATTACATATTGGGTTTATGGAACGGTATCTGAGATAATTTGAAACCCTTGTTATATGCATCACCCCACCTCACCTTTCCCGTTAAGCAGCCATAATGTGTTTTCTAAACGTGTGACTCTATTCTGTTTTGTAATTCAGTTCAAGGGTAGCGGTTTTTACATTCCCTCTATAAGTCGTATCTTATGATAAGTGCCTTTTTCTGTGTGACTTATTTCACTTAGAATCGTCGTACCTAAATCCAATCATCATGCTGCTACTAGCCTTATGACGTTGATTTCATGGCTGAGTGATATTCCATTGTACATAAGGACCACAACTTCTTTATCCATTTTTCTCTTTCCTGGGATATTTAAGGTGTAATGAAGTGGAGATTCTTGTCAACAGAGCAGCCCCAAACTTTGGGGTGCCTGTGTCTTGCTGATTTTTAGTTTTCCCAATTTATACGCCCATGAGTGGATGTGCCCTATGCTCCCTAAGCTCAGTTTTTTAGATGTTTCAGGACACACCGTGCACTTCTCCAGAGTGGCTGTTGGCAATTTACATCCCGCCCATCAGCGTAGCCAGGCTCCCGTTTCTCCATGGCCTGTCCTGCATTTCTGGTTTTGACACTTTATTCAGCATGGCCCTTTTGACCGATGGGAAGCGAGACTTCTTCGTAGCGCTGATTTGCCTTTCCAGGTTGCTCGGTTGGCCAAAAAGGGCGTATGCGTTTTTTCCTGAATATATTCAGGAAAAAACGCATACGCCCTTTTTGGCCAAGGGCATCATTGTCGAGGTTTTGCCGCTTTTCCTGTGCTTTAAAGGCGATTCGAATCTCCCTCCTGAAATCTGTTTCCTGCAATTCTGCCTTGCTTTCAAATCCTCTTCGTTGCCTTCCCTCAATATATTTGTGGACGAGAGTCATCATTTATAAGTCTGCAGGTTTGTGAATTGCAGTGCCCCTGAGCTCCATTTTTCAACTCGCTTTCTTGGGCGCTGGCCGCAAAAGCGCAGGATTGCTTCAGGCCCTATTCTGGTCCCAGGCGGCAGGCTGAGCCTGTGGTTAATTCTTCTTCCTGATGGGAAAATAGAGTGACCTCTGCCTGTCCCAACACCTGGAGCTAGTCTCTCATTGGTTCCCCCTCTTCCCTTTCATCCTCAGGACAAATTGCAAGCTGTACGGAACAGGAGGTTAAAGGTGCTGATTCTCCAAGGAGGGAGATTGCTAGTAAAGCGGCTGGAATGGCGAACCCGAGCACAAGGAGATGAGAAATGAGGTGCGTTTTAGAAACCTTTCCCGATCACACGGTGTACCATCTTCTGGGTTTCTCATGCATGTTTTCGATGTAGGAAGATGCCCTTGAACCTGGAGATTTGGGACCCATGGGATGGGTACCACGCAGTATTACTTTAAAGGGTCTGCGTTTGCTCACCCAACCTCACCAAACCTCTCAGCCCCAAGAGTGTCCACCCTTATGTCTCAATCAGCTGTGGGTCTAGATATGGTCAATCCAGGTGGCATTACAGCCGCTGAACGAATTTTGTAAGAATTTCTCTCTATTTCACTGTCTTTGTTTCACGGGTTTTTAAAAGTAATTGATTTTTATAATGGGGTTTACCTGCTTTTCACTGCTGTGATTTTGCTGCTTTACACCCACTTGACTCACTTACAGAGAGATATCAATGCATAGGTTTCAAGATTCTTACTAGTCAGATATATTCTTGGGCGGTGAATTGGGGGTGTTGAGTCCAATTCATTGAGGAAGGAGTAGGGCTTGTGTATTACATATTGGGTTTATGGAACGGTATCTGAGATAATTTGAAACCCTTGTTGTATGCATCACCCCACCTCACCTTTCCCGTTAAGCAGCCATAATGTGTTTTCTAAACGTGTGACTCTATTCTGTTTTGTAATTCAGTTCAAGGGTAGCGGTTTTTACATTCCCTCTATAAGTCATATCTTATGATAAGTGTCTTTTTCTGTGTGACTTATTTCACTTAGAATCGTCGTACCTAAATCCAATCATCATGCTGCTACTAGCCTTATGACGTTGATTTCATGGCTGAGTGATATTCCATTGTACATAAGGACCACAACTTCTTTATCCATTTTTCTCTTTCCTGGGATATTTAAGGTGTAACGAAGTGGAGATTCTTGTCAACAGAGCAGCCCTAAACTTTGGGGTGCCTGTGTCTTGCTGATTTTTAGTTTTCCCAATTTATACGCCCATGAGTGGATGTGCCCTATGCTCCCTAAGCTGAGTTTTTTAGATGTTTCAGGACACACCGTGCACTTCTCCAGAGTGGCTGTTGGCAATTTACATCCCGCCCATCAGCGTAGCCAGGCTCCCGTTTCTCCATGGCCTGTCCTGCATTTCTGGTTTTGACACTTTATTCAGCATGGCCCTTTTGACCGATGGGAAGCGAGACTTCTTTGTAGCGCTGATTTGCCTTTCCAGGTTGCTTGGTTGGCCAAAAAGGGCGTATGCGTTTTTTCATGAATATATTCAGGAAAAAACGCATACGCCCTTTTTGGCCAAGGGCATCATTGTCGAGGTTTTGCCGCTTTTCCTGTGCTTTAAAGGCGATTCGAATCTCCCTCCTGAAATCTGTTTCCTGCAATTCTGCCTTGCTTTCAAATCCTCTTCGTTGCCTTCCCTCAATATATTTGTGGACGAGAGTCATCATTTATAAGTCTGCAGGTTTGTGAATTGCAGTGCCCCTGAGCTCCATTTTTCAACTCGCTTTCTTGGGCGCTGGCCGCAAAAGCGCAGGATTGCTTCAGGCCCTATTCTGGTCCCAGGCGGCAGGCTGAGCCTGTGGTTAATTCTTCTTCCTGATGGGAAAATAGAGTGACCTCTGCCTGTCCCAACACCTGGAGCTAGTCTCTCATTGGTTCCCCCTCTTCCCTTTCATCCTCAGGACAAATTGCAAGCTGTACGGAACAGGAGGTTAAAGGTGCTGATTCTCCAAGGAGGGAGATTGCTAGTAAAGCGGCTGGAATGGCGAACCCGAGCACAAGGAGATGAGAAATGAGGTGCGTTTTAGAAACCTTTCCCGATCACACGGTGTACCATCTTCTGGGTTTCTCATGCATGTTTTCGATGTAGGAAGATGCCCTTGAACCTGGAGATTTGGGACCCATGGGATGGGTACCACGCAGTATTACTTTAAAGGGTCTGCGTTTGCTCACCCAACCTCACCAAACCTCTCAGCCCCAAGAGTGTCCACCCTTATGTCTCAATCAGCTGTGGGTCTAGATATGGTCAATCCAGGTGGCATTACAGCCGCTGAACGAATTTTGTAAGAATTTCTCTCTCTTTCACTGTCTTTGTTTCACGGGTTTTTAAAAGTAATTGATTTTTATAATGGGGTTTACCTGCTTTTCACTGCTGTGATTTTGCCGCTTTACACCCACTTGACTCACTTACAGAGAGATATCAATGCATAGGTTTCAAGATTCTTACTAGTCAGATATATTCTTGGGCGGTGAATTGCGGGTGTTGAGTCCAATTCATTGAGGAAGGAGTAGGGCTTGTCTATTACATATTGGGTTTATGGAACGGTATCTGAGATAATTTGAAACCCTTGTTGTATGCATCACCCCACCTCACCTTTCCCGTTAAGCAGCCATAGTGTGTTTTCTAAACGTGTGACTCTATTCTGTTTTGTAATTCAGTTCAAGGGTAGCGGTTTTTACATTCCCTCTATAAGTCGTATCTTATGATAAGTGCCTTTTTCTGTGTGACTTATTTCACTTAGAATCGTCGTACCTAAATCCAATCATCATGCTGCTACTAGCCTTATGACGTTGATTTCATGGCTGAGTGATATTCCATTGTACATAAGGACCACAACTTCTTTATCCATTTTTCTCTTTCCTGGGATATTTAAGGTGTAACGAAGTGGAGATTCTTGTCAACAGAGCAGCCCTAAACTTTGAGGTGCCTGTGTCTTGCTGATTTTTAGTTTTCCCAATTTATACGCCCATGAGTGGATGTGCCCTATGCTCCCTAAGCTCAGTTTTTTAGATGTTTCAGGACACACCGTGCACTTCTCCAGAGTGGCTGTTGGCAATTTACATCCCGCCCATCAGCGTAGCCAGGCTCCCGTTTCTCCATGGCCTGTCCTGCATTTCTGGTTTTGACACTTTATTCAGCATGGCCCATTTGACCGATGGGAAGCGAGACTTCTATGTAGCGCTGATTTGCCTTTCCAGGTTGCTTGGTTGGCCAAAAAGGGCGTATGCGTTTTTTCCTGAATATATTCAGGAAAAAACGCATACGCCCTTTTTGGCCAAGGGCATCATTGTCGAGGTTTTGCCGCTTTTCCTGTGCTTTAAAGGCGATTCGAATCTCCCACCTGAAATCTGTTTCCTGCAATTCTGCCTTGCTTTCAAATCCTCTTCGTTGCCTTCCCTCAATATATTTGTGGACGAGAGTCATCATTTATAAGTCTGCAGGTTTGTGAATTGCAGTGCCCCTGAGCTCCATTTTTCAACTCGCTTTCTTGGGCGCTGGCCGCAAAAGCGCAGGATTGCTTCAGGCCCTATTCTGGTCCCAGGCGGCAGGCTGAGCCTGTGGTTAATTCTTCTTCCTGATGGGAAAATAGAGTGACCTCTGCCTGTCCCAACACCTGGAGCTAGTCTCTCATTGGTTCCCCCTCTTCCCTTTCATCCTCAGGACAAATTGCAAGCTGTACGGAACAGGAGGTTAAAGGTGCTGATTCTCCAAGGAGGGAGATTGCTAGTAAAGCGGCTGGAATGGCGAACCCGAGCACAAGGAGATGAGAAATGAGGTGCGTTTTAGAAACCTTTCCCGATCACACGGTGTACCATCTTCTGGGTTTCTCATGCATGTTTTCGATGTAGGAAGATGCCCTTGAACCTGGAGATTTGGGACCCATGGGATGGGTACCACGCAGTATTACTTTAAAGGGTCTGCGTTTGCTCACCCAACCTCACCAAACCTCTCAGCCCCAAGAGTGTCCACCCTTATGTCTCAATCAGCTGTGGGTCTAGATATGGTCAATCCAGGTGGCATTACAGCCGCTGAACGAATTTTGTAAGAATTTCTCTCTCTTTCACTGTCTTTGTTTCACGGGTTTTTAAAAGTAATTGATTTTTATAATGGGGTTTACCTGCTTTTCACTGCTGTGATTTTGCCGCTTTACACCCACTTGACTCACTTACAGAGAGATATCAATGCATAGGTTTCAAGATTCTTACTAGTCAGATATATTCTTGGGCGGTGAATTGCGGGTGTTGAGTCCAATTCATTGAGGAAGGAGTAGGGCTTGTCTATTACATATTGGGTTTATGGAACGGTATCTGAGATAATTTGAAACCCTTGTTGTATGCATCACCCCACCTCACCTTTCCCGTTAAGCAGCCATAGTGTGTTTTCTAAACGTGTGACTCTATTCTGTTTTGTAATTCAGTTCAAGGGTAGCGGTTTTTACATTCCCTCTATAAGTCGTATCTTATGATAAGTGCCTTTTTCTGTGTGACTTATTTCACTTAGAATCGTCGTACCTAAATCCAATCATCATGCTGCTACTAGCCTTATGACGTTGATTTCATGGCTGAGTGATATTCCATTGTACATAAGGACCACAACTTCTTTATCCATTTTTCTCTTTCCTGGGATATTTAAGGTGTAACGAAGTGGAGATTCTTGTCAACAGAGCAGCCCTAAACTTTGAGGTGCCTGTGTCTTGCTGATTTTTAGTTTTCCCAATTTATACGCCCATGAGTGGATGTGCCCTATGCTCCCTAAGCTCAGTTTTTTAGATGTTTCAGGACACACCGTGCACTTCTCCAGAGTGGCTGTTGGCAATTTACATCCCGCCCATCAGCGTAGCCAGGCTCCCGTTTCTCCATGGCCTGTCCTGCATTTCTGGTTTTGACACTTTATTCAGCATGGCCCATTTGACCGATGGGAAGCGAGACTTCTTTGTAGCGCTGATTTGCCTTTCCAGGTTGCTTGGTTGGCCAAAAAGGGCGTATGCGTTTTTTCCTGAATATATTCAGGAAAAAACGCATACGCCCTTTTTGGCCAAGGGCATCATAGTCGAGGTTTTGCCGCTTTTCCTGTGCTTTAAAGGCGATTCGAATCTCCCTCCTGAAATCTGTTTCCTGCAATTCTGCCTTGCTTTCAAATCCTCTTCGTTGCCTTCCCTCAATATATTTGTGGACGAGAGTCATCATTTATAAGTCTGCAGGTTTGTGAATTGCAGTGCCCCTGAGCTCCATTTTTCAACTCGCTTTCTTGGGCGCTGGCCGCAAAAGCGCAGGATTGCTTCAGGCCCTATTCTGGTCCCAGGCGGCAGGCTGAGCCTGTGGTTAATTCTTCTTCCTGATGGGAAAATAGAGTAACCTCTGCCTGTCCCAACACCTGGAGCTAGTCTCTCATTGGTTCCCCCTCTTCCCTTTCATCCTCAGGACAAATTGCAAGCTGTACGGAACAGGAGGTTAAAGGTGCTGATTCTCCAAGGAGGGAGATTGCTAGTAAAGCGGCTGGAATGGCGAACCCGAGCACAAGGAGATGAGAAATGAGGTGCGTTTTAGAAACCTTTCCCGATCACACGGTGTACCAACTTCTGGGTTTCTCATGCATGTTTTCGATGTAGGAAGATGCCCTTGAACCTGGAGATTTGGGACCCATGGGATGGGTACCACGCAGTATTACTTTAAAGGGTCTGCGTTTGCTCACCCAACCTCACCAAACCTCTCAGCCCCAAGAGTGTCCACCCTTATGTCTCAATCAGCTGTGGGTCTAGATATGGTCAATCCAGGTGGCATTACAGCCGCTGAACGAATTTTGTAAGAATTTCTCTCTCTTTCACTGTCTTTGTTTCACGGGTTTTTAAAAGTAATTGATTTTTATAATGGGGTTTACCTGCTTTTCACTGCTGTGATTTTGCCGCTTTACACCCACTTGACTCACTTACAGAGAGATATCAATGCATAGGTTTCAAGATTCTTACTAGTCAGATATATTCTTGGGCGGTGAATTGGAGGTGTGGAGTCCAATTCATTGAGGAAGGAGTAGGGCTTGTCTATTACATATTGGGTTTATGGAACGGTATCTGAGATAATTTGAAACCCTTGTTGTATGCATCACCCCACCTCGCCTTTCCCGTTAAGCAGCCATAGTGTGTTTTCTAAACGTGTGACTCTATTCTGTTTTGTAATTCAGTTCAAGGGTAGCGGTTTTTACATTCCCTCTATAAGTCATATCTTATGATAAGTGCCTTTTTCTGTGTGACTTATTTCACTTAGAATCGTCGTACCTAAATCCACTCATCATGCTGCTACTAGCCTTATGACGTTGATTTCATGGCTGAGTGATATTCCATTGTACATAAGGACCACAACTTCTTTATCCATATTTCTCTTTCCTGGGATATTTAAGGTGTAACGAAGTGGAGATTCTTGTCAACAGAGCAGCCCTAAACTTTGGGGTGCCTGTGTCTTGCTGATTTTTAGTTTTCCCAATTTATACGCCCATGAGTGGATGTGCCCTATGCTCCCTAAGCTCAGTTTTTTAGATGTTTCAGGACACACCGTGCACTTCTCCAGAGTGGCTGTTGGCAATTTACATCCCGCCCATCAGCGTAGCCAGGCTCCCGTTTCTCCATGGCCTGTCCTGCATTTCTGGTTTTGACACTTTATTCAGCATGGCCCTTTTGACCGATGGGAAGCGAGACTTCTTTGTAGCGCTGATTTACCTTTCCAGGTTGCTTGGTTGGCCAAAAAGGGCGTATGCGTTTTTTCCTGAATATATTCAGGAAAAAACGCATACGCCCTTTTTGGCCAAGGGCATCATTGTCGAGGTTTTGCCGCTTTTCCTGTGCTTTAAAGGCGATTCGAATCTCCCTCCTGAAATCTGTTTCCTGCAATTCTGCCTTGCTTTCAAATCCTCTTCGTTTCCTTCCATCAATATATTTGTGGACGAGAGTCATCATTTATAAGTCTGCAGGTTTGTGAATTGCAGTGCCCCTGAGCTCCATTTTTCAACTCGCTTTCTTGGGAGCTGGCCGCAAAAGCGCAGGATTGCTTCAGGCCCTATTCTGGTCCAAGGCGGCAGGCTGAGCCTGTGGTTAATTCTTCTTCTTGAGGGGAAAATAGAGTGACCTGTGCCTGTCCCAACACCTAGAGCTTGTCTCTCATTGGTTCCCCCTCTTCCCGTTCATCCTCAGGACAAATTGCAACCTGTACGGAACAGGAGGTTAAAGGTGCTGATTCTCCAAGGAGGGAGATTGCTAGTAAAGCGGCTGGAATGGCGAACCCAAGCACAAGGAGATGAGAAATGAGGTGCGTTTTAGAAACCTTTCCAGATCACACGGTGTACCATCTTCTGGGTTTCTCATGAATGTTTTCGATGTAGGAAGATGCCCTTGAACCTGGAGATTTGGGACCCATGGGATGGGTACCACACAGTATTACTTTATAGGGTCTGCGTTTGCTCACCCAACCTCACCAAACCTCTCAGCCCCAAGAGTGTCCACCCTTATGTCTCAATCAGCTGTGGGTCTAGATATGGTCAATCCAGGTGGCATCACAGCCCCTGAACGAATTTTGTAAGAATTTCTCTCTCTTTCACTGTCTTTGTTTCACGGGTTTTTAAAAGTAATTGATTTTTATAATGGGGTTTACCTGCTTTTCACTGCTGTGATTTTGCCGCTTTACACCCACTTGACTCACTTACAGAGAGATATCAATGCATAGGTTTCAAGATTCTTACTAGTCAGATATATTCTTGGGCGGTGAATAGGGGGTGTTGAGTCCAATTCATTGAGGAAGGAGTAGGGCTTGTCTATTACATATTGGGTTTATGGAACGGTATCTGAGCTAATTTGAAACCCTTGTTGTATGCATCACCCCACCTCACCTTTCCCATTAAGCAGCCATAGTGTGTTTTCTAAACGTGTGACTCTATTCTGTTTTGTATTTCAGTTCAAGGGTAGCGGTTTTTACATTCCCTCTATAAGTCGTATCTTATGATAAGTGTCTTTTTCTGTGTGACTTATTTCACTTAGAATCTTCGTACCTAAATCCACTCATCATGCTGCTACTAGCCTTATGACGTTGATTTCATGGCTGAGTGATATTCCATTGTACATAAGGACCACAACTTCTTTATCCATTTTTCTCTTTCCTGGGATATTTAAGGTGTAACGAAGTGGAGATTCTTGTCAACAGAGCAGCCCTAAACTTTGGGGTGCCTGTGTCTTGCTGATTTTTAGTTTTCCCAATTTATACGCCCATGAGTGGATGTGCCCTATGCTCCCTAAGCTGAGTTTTTTAGATGTTTCAGGACACACCGTGCACTTCTCCAGAGTGGCTGTTGGCAATTTACATCCCGCCCATCAGCGTAGCCAGGCTCCCGTTTCTCCATGGCCTGTCCTGCATTCCTGGTTTTGACACTTTATTCAGCATGGCCCTTTTGACCGATGGGAAGCGAGACTTCTTTGTAGCGCTGATTTGCCTTTCCAGGTTGCTTGGTTGGCCAAAAAGGGCGTATGCGTTTTTTCCTGAATATATTCAGGAAAAAACGCATACGCCCTTTTTGGCCAAGGGCATCATTGTCGAGGTTTTGCCGCTTTTCCTGAGCTTTAAAGGCGATTCGAATCTCCCACCTGAAATCTGTTTCCTGCAATTCTGCCTTGCTTTCAAATCCTCTTCGTTGCCTTCCCTCAATATATTTGTGGACGAGAGTCATCATTTATAAGTCTGCAGGTTTGTGAATTGCAGTGCCCCTGAGCTCCATTTTTCAACTCGCTTTCTTGGGCGCTGGCCGCAAAAGCGCAGGATTGCTTCAGGCCCTATTCTGGTCCCAGGCGGCAGGCTGAGCCTGTGGTTAATTCTTCTTCCTGATGGGAAAATAGAGTGACCTCTGCCTGTCCCAACACCTGGAGCTAGTCTCTCATTGGTTCCCCCTCTTCCCTTTCATCCTCAGGACAAATTGCAAGCTGTACGGAACAGGAGGTTAAAGGTGCTGATTCTCCAAGGAGGGAGATTGCTAGTAAAGCGGCTGGAATGGCGAACCCGAGCACAAGGAGATGAGAAATGAGGTGCGTTTTAGAAACCTTTCCCGATCACACGGTGTACCATCTTCTGGGTTTCTCATGCATGTTTTCGATGTAGGAAGATGCCCTTGAACCTGGAGATTTGGGACCCATGGGATGGGTACCACGCAGTATTACTTTAAAGGGTCTGCGTTTGCTCACCCAACCTCACCAAACCTCTCAGCCCCAAGAGTGTCCACCCTTATGTCTCAATCAGCTGTGGGTCTAGATATGGTCAATCCAGGTGGCATTACAGCCGCTGAACGAATTTTGTAAGAATTTCTCTCTCTTTCACTGTCTTTGTTTCACGGGTTTTTAAAAGTAATTGATTTTTATAATGGGGTTTACCTGCTTTTCACTGCTGTGATTTTGCCGCTTTACACCCACTTGACTCACTTACAGAGAGATATCAATGCATAGGTTTCAAGATTCTTACTAGTCAGATATATTCTTGGGCGGTGAATTGGGGGTGTTGAGTCCAATTCATTGAGGAAGGAGTAGGGCTTGTCTATTACATATTGGGTTTATGGAACGGTATCTGAGATAATTTGAAACCCTTGTTGTATGCATCACCCCACCTCACCTTTCCCGTTAAGCAGCCATAGTGTGTTTTCTAAACGTGTGACTCTATTCTGTTTTGTAATTCAGTTCAAGGGTAGCGGTTTTTACATTCCCTCTATAAGTCGTATCTTATGATAAGTGCCTTTTTCTGTGTGACTTATTTCACTTAGAATCGTCGTACCTAAATCCAATCATCATGCTGCTACTAGCCTTATGACGTTGATTTCATGGCTGAGTGATATTCCATTGTACATAAGGACCACAACTTCTTTATCCATTTTTCTCTTTCCTGGGATATTTAAGGTGTAATGAAGTGGAGATTCTTGTCAACAGAGCAGCCCCAAACTTTGGGGTGCCTGTGTCTTGCTGATTTTTAGTTTTCCCAATTTATACGCCCATGAGTGGATGTGCCCTATGCTCCCTAAGCTCAGTTTTTTAGATGTTTCAGGACACACCGTGCACTTCTCCAGAGTGGCTGTTGGCAATTTACATCCCGCCCATCAGCGTAGCCAGGCTCCCGTTTCTCCATGGCCTGTCCTGCATTTCTGGTTTTGACACTTTATTCAGCATGGCCCTTTTGACCGATGGGAAGCGAGACTTCTTCGTAGCGCTGATTTGCCTTTCCAGGTTGCTCGGTTGGCCAAAAAGGGCGTATGCGTTTTTTCCTGAATATATTCAGGAAAAAACGCATACGCCCTTTTTGGCCAAGGGCATCATTGTCGAGGTTTTGCCGCTTTTCCTGTGCTTTAAAGGCGATTCGAATCTCCCTCCTGAAATCTGTTTCCTGCAATTCTGCCTTGCTTTCAAATCCTCTTCGTTGCCTTCCCTCAATATATTTGTGGACGAGAGTCATCATTTATAAGTCTGCAGGTTTGTGAATTGCAGTGCCCCTGAGCGCCATTTTTCAACTCGCTTTCTTGGGCGCTGGCCGCAAAAGCGCAGGATTGCTTCAGGCCCTATTCTGGTCCCAGGCGGCAGGCTGAGCCTGTGGTTAATTCTTCTTCCTGATGGGAAAATAGAGTGACCTCTGCCTGTCCCAACACCTGGAGCTAGTCTCTCATTGGTTCCCCCTCTTCCCTTTCATCCTCAGGACAAATTGCAAGCTGTACGGAACAGGAGGTTAAAGGTGCTGATTCTCCAAGGAGGGAGATTGCTAGTAAAGCGGCTGGAATGGCGAACCCGAGCACAAGGAGATGAGAAATGAGGTGCGTTTTAGAAACCTTTCCCGATCACACGGTGTACCATCTTCTGGGTTTCTCATGCATGTTTTCGATGTAGGAAGATGCCCTTGAACCTGGAGATTTGGGACCCATGGGATGGGTACCACGCAGTATTACTTTAAAGGGTCTGCGTTTGCTCACCCAACCTCACCAAACCTCTCAGCCCCAAGAGTGTCCACCCTTATGTCTCAATCAGCTGTGGGTCTAGATATGGTCAATCCAGGTGGCATTACAGCCGCTGAACGAATTTTGTAAGAATTTCTCTCTCTTTCACTGTCTTTGTTTCACGGGTTTTTAAAAGTAATTGATTTTTATAATGGGGTTTACCTGCTTTTCACTGCTGTGATTTTGCCGCTTTACACCCACTTGACTCACTTACAGAGAGATATCAATGCATAGGTTTCAAGATTCTTACTAGTCAGATATATTCTTGGGCGGTGAATTGGGGGTGTGGAGTCCAATTCATTGAGGAAGGAGTAGGGCTTGTCTATTACATATTGGGTTTATGGAACGGTATCTGAGATAATTTGAAACCCTTGTTGTATGCATCACCCCACCTCGCCTTTCCCGTTAAGCAGCCATAGTGTGTTTTCTAAACGTGTGACTCTATTCTGTTTTGTAATTCAGTTCAAGGGTAGCGGTTTTTACATTCCCTCTATAAGTCATATCTTATGATAAGTGCCTTTTTCTGTGTGACTTATTTCACTTAGAATCGTCGTACCTAAATCCACTCATCATGCTGCTACTAGCCTTATGACGTTGATTTCATGGCTGAGTGATATTCCATTGTACATAAGGACCACAACTTCTTTATCCATATTTCTCTTTCCTGGGATATTTAAGGTGTAACGAAGTGGAGATTCTTGTCAACAGAGCAGCCCTAAACTTTGGGGTGCCTGTGTCTTGCTGATTTTTAGTTTTCCCAATTTATACGCCCATGAGTGGATGTGCCCTATGCTCCCTAAGCTCAGTTTTTTAGATGTTTCAGGACACACCGTGCACTTCTCCAGAGTGGCTGTTGGCAATTTACATCCCGCCCATCAGCGTAGCCAGGCTCCCGTTTCTCCATGGCCTGTCCTGCATTTCTGGTTTTGACACTTTATTCAGCATGGCCCTTTTGACCGATGGGAAGCGAGACTTCTTTGTAGCGCTGATTTACCTTTCCAGGTTGCTTGGTTGGCCAAAAAGGGCGTATGCGTTTTTTCCTGAATATATTCAGGAAAAAACGCATACGCCCTTTTTGGCCAAGGGCATCATTGTCGAGGTTTTGCCGCTTTTCCTGTGCTTTAAAGGCGATTCGAATCTCCCTCCTGAAATCTGTTTCCTGCAATTCTGCCTTGCTTTCAAATCCTCTTCGTTTCCTTCCATCAATATATTTGTGGACGAGAGTCATCATTTATAAGTCTGCAGGTTTGTGAATTGCAGTGCCCCTGAGCTCCATTTTTCAACTCGCTTTCTTGGGAGCTGGCCGCAAAAGCGCAGGATTGCTTCAGGCCCTATTCTGGTCCAAGGCGGCAGGCTGAGCCTGTGGTTAATTCTTCTTCTTGAGGGGAAAATAGAGTGACCTGTGCCTGTCCCAACACCTAGAGCTAGTCTCTCATTGGTTCCCCCTCTTCCCGTTCATCCTCAGGACAAATTGCAACCTGTACGGAACAGGAGGTTAAAGGTGCTGATTCTCCAAGGAGGGAGATTGCTAGTAAAGCGGCTGGAATGGCGAACCCAAGCACAAGGAGATGAGAAATGAGGTGCGTTTTAGAAACCTTTCCAGATCACACGGTGTACCATCTTCTGGGTTTCTCATGAATGTTTTCGATGTAGGAAGATGCCCTTGAACCTGGAGATTTGGGACCCATGGGATGGGTACCACACAGTATTACTTTATAGGGTCTGCGTTTGCTCACCCAACCTCACCAAACCTCTCAGCCCCAAGAGTGTCCACCCTTATGTCTCAATCAGCTGTGGGTCTAGATATGGTCAATCCAGGTGGCATCACAGCCCCTGAACGAATTTTGTAAGAATTTCTCTCTCTTTCACTGTCTTTGTTTCACGGGTTTTTAAAAGTAATTGATTTTTATAATGGGGTTTACCTGCTTTTCACTGCTGTGATTTTGCCGCTTTACACCCACTTGACTCACTTACAGAGAGATATCAATGCATAGGTTTCAAGATTCTTACTAGTCAGATATATTCTTGGGCGGTGAATAGGGGGTGTTGAGTCCAATTCATTGAGGAAGGAGTAGGGCTTGTCTATTACATATTGGGTTTATGGAACGGTATCTGAGCTAATTTGAAACCCTTGTTGTATGCATCACCCCACCTCACCTTTCCCATTAAGCAGCCATAGTGTGTTTTCTAAACGTGTGACTCTATTCTGTTTTGTAATTCAGTTCAAGGGTAGCGGTTTTTACATTCCCTCTATAAGTCATATCTTATGATAAGTGTCTTTTTCTGTGTGACTTATTTCACTTAGAATCGTCGTACCTAAATCCAATCATCATGCTGCTACTAGCCTTATGACGTTGATTTCATGGCTGAGTGATATTCCATTGTACATAAGGACCACAACTTCTTTATCCATTTTTCTCTTTCCTGGGATATTTAAGGTGTAACGAAGTGGAGATTCTTGTCAACAGAGCAGCCCTAAACTTTGGGGTGCCTGTGTCTTGCTGATTTTTAGTTTTCCCAATT